>NW_026695117.1:0-218569 GCF_021218885.2 Marmota monax | reverse complement strand
ATGTTTAGGGCTAGAATAAAGGCTAGGGTTTGTGTTAGGGTTAGGGCTAGTATCATGGCTAGGGCTAATATCAGGTCTAGGGTTATGCTTAGCAATAGTTTTAGGGTTAGTTTTATGGCTAGGTCTAGTGTAAGGGTTAGGTATAGGGTAAGAGTGAGGTTTAGAGCTAAGGGAATTATTAGGGTCAATGTCAGCATTTGGGTTTGATTTTGGTTTGATTTTAGGTTTAGGGCTCAAATTAGCATTAGGGTTATGGTTAGGGTAATCATTGGATTAGGTCTAGGGTTCAGGGTATGTTTAGTGAAATTGATAAGTTTGGGATAGTGATATGTTTAGGGTTAGACCTAGGGTTAGCATTAGGGTAAGGGTTATGTTTAGGGTAATGATACAGTTAGACTTAAGGTTAGGGCTAGGGTTATGGTTAGGATTAGGTCTTGATTTAGGGTTAGGGTGAGAGTTAGAACTAGGGTTTGGTTAAGGTTTTGTTTAGTGTAAGGGTTATGTTCTGAGCTATGGTTAGGGCTAGGCTGAGAGTTAGGTTCAAGTTTAGGTCTAGGGATAGGATTACAGTAGGTTTTCGGTAAGGGTTAGGGTTACGATTAGGCCTAGGGTTAGTGGTAGGGTCAGTTAAAGGGTCAGGGTTAGTGTTAGGATTTTGGATAGGGTTAGATCTAGAATGAGGACAAGGGTAAGGGCTATTAATAGGGTTAGTGTTTTGGTTAGCCTAAGGATTAGTGATAGGTCTAGGCTTACCCTTAGGTTTACAGTTTTGCTTAGGGTTAGGGAATGGTTTAGAACTAGGGTTAGGGCTATGGTTATGGTTAGAGTTAGGTTGAAAATTAGGTTAAGGACTCAGATTAGGCCTAGGTTTTGTGTTAGGTTTAGGGCTAGGGTTATGTCAATGGCTAATGTAACAACTAGGGTTACCATTAGGGTTAGTTTTAGTATTAGGGTATGGGTTAGGTTTAGTGTTAGGGTTAGGTTTAAGGTTAGAGAGATATTTATAGCTAGGGTTTGTGTTAGGCTAGGAATCAGGGTCACGCTTAGTTTTAGGGATAGAGTTAGAACTCAGATTAGGGCTAGGGTTACAGTTAGGTTTCATTTTAAGGGGAGGGCAATATGTAGAGCTAGGGTATGTGTTACAATATGAGTCAGGGTCAGGGTTGGTTTTAAGGTTAGGGTTAGGACTCAAACTAGGGCTAGGGTTAGGTCTAGTTGTAGTGTTAGGGTTTGGTTTAAGTTAAGGTTTAGGGTTAGGGCTTATGCTCAGTTTTGTTTTAGTCGTAGGGTTAGGGTTAGGGCTAGTGTTAGTGTTAGGCTTAGGCTTAGTGTTAGGGTTAAATTTGGAATTAGGTTTACATCTAGGTTTAGGGGTAGAACTAAGGATAGGGTAAAGGTTATGACTAGATTTAGGGTTATGGTAAGGGATAGGGTTAGAACTAGGCATAGGGCTAGGGAGAGAATTATTAGTCTTAGGGCTAGGATTAGGGTTAGGATTAGAGATAGCGCTAAATTAGGGGTAGGATTAGGGCTAGGTTTAGTGTTTAGTTTAAGCCTAGTGTTAGGGTTAGGATTAGGGTTAGGTTTAAGAGTTATAATTTAGTTTAGAGATTAGGTTTAGAGTTAGAGCAAAGTTTGGAGTATGGGATGGCTTTATAGCTAGGTTTAGAGGTAGGATGAGTGTTATAATTAGGGTTAGGGATGTGGTTAGGGTTAGGGTTATGATTAAGGCTCAGTTTAGGGCTATAAGGAGGACTAGGGTTTTTGTTGTTGTTGTTGTTGTTGTTGTTGTTGTTGTTAGGACTAGGATTACTGCTAGGATAATTTCAGGTCCAGAATTATAATTAAAGATAGGTTTAATATTAGGATTATGGGTAAGTCTAGTGTAAGGGTTAGGTTTAGGGTTAGCATCAGGTTTAGAGCTAGGGGTATTATTAGGGTCAAGTTCTGGGATAGGGTTTGTGGTAGGTTAAGGTTTAAAGTTAGGGCTCGAATTAGCATTAGGGTTAGGGTTATGGTACTGGATAGAGTTAGAAATCAGTTTAGGTCTATGGTTATGGTTATGTATAGTGCTAGGTTTGGGGTTAAGTTAGTGCTAGGGTTAGGGTTATGGCTAATGTAAGTACTAAGGTTATGAGTACTGCTAATTTTAGTGTTTTAGGGCTGGGTTTACTGTTAGGTTTAGGTTTAGGGTTAGGGTGATATTTAGACCTCAGGTTAGTGTTATGATCAGAGTGAGGGTCAGGGTTAGTTTTAGGGTTTGGCTTAAAACTCGAATTAGTGCTGGGTTTAGGGCTAGGTGTAGGGTTAGGGCTTGGTTTAGGTTAAGGGCTAGGGTTAGAGCTTTGACTCAGTTTGGTTTTAGGGCTAGGGTAAGGGTTAGTGAATTTTTTAGGATTTTGTTAGGGTTAGGGCTAGTCTTAGATTTAGGCTCAGGCTTCAGTTTAGGGTTAAATTTAGAGTTAAGTATTTTTCTAAGTTTACTGCTAGGGCTAAGGACATGACAAGGGTTAGGACTAGGATTTGGGATAGGGTTAGTTTTATGGTAAGGGATAGGATTAGAATGAGTGATAGGGTCAGTGTCAGAGTTAAAGTTATTCTTAGGGCCAGGGTTAGGGATAGGGTTAGGGCTAAGTCTAAATTATGGCTAGGGTTAGTGTTAAGGCTAGGGTTGGAACTAGTTTTAGAATTAGCATCAGGTTTAGGGCTAGTTTTAGGCTTATGCATCGAGTTTGGGTTAGATTTTAAAGTTAGATTTCAATCTAGTGTTAAAGCTAGGGCTAAGGATAGGGCAATTTTGACAAAAAGGGTTAGGGTTAGAGTTAGGGTTACGTTTAGGGTAAGGGATGCACTTTTGGCTAGGTTTAGGGATAGGGCAATGGTTAGTATTAGGGTTACGGCTAAGTTAGTGTTAGTGTTATGATTAAGGCTAGGTTTATGGCTTGGATGAGGTTTAGGGTTTCTGTTAGGGATAGGGATAGTATTAGGGCTAGGGCTAATGTCAGGTCTAGGGTT
The DNA here is from genome assembly GCF_021218885.2 of Marmota monax. Taxonomy (NCBI): domain Eukaryota; kingdom Metazoa; phylum Chordata; class Mammalia; order Rodentia; family Sciuridae; genus Marmota; species Marmota monax. The sequence continues at coordinate 215,554 of NW_026695117.1, read as the reverse complement.
ATATTGAGGGCTATATTTAGTGTTAGGTTTATGGCTTGGTCCAGTGTAAGGATTAGGTTTAGAGTAAGATTCAGTTTTATATCTAGGGTTATTTTTAGGGTCAGTGTCAGGATTAGAGTTTGGGTTAAGTTAGAGTTTATGTTTAGAGTAATGACAGAGTTAGTTTTAGGATTTAGGTTTGGTTTAGTTTAATGGATAGGTTTAGGTTTAGGCCTAGGGTTAGCTTAAGGGTTAGGGTTATAGTTAGGGTAAAGGATAGGTTTAGACCTAAGGTTAGGGATAGGGTTGTGTATGGAAATAGGACTATTTTGCGGTTTGGATTAGGTTTAAGTTTAGGGTTAAAGCTAGGTTTAGGACTCAGTTTAAGCTAGGTTTGGGGTTAGGTTAGGGCTAGGGTTAAGGCTACCATGAATGTTGAAGTAGGGTTATGATTAGTGCTATTTGTAGAATTAGGGTTAGGGCTAGGTCTAGTGTTAGATTGAGGTTTACGGTGATGATGATGTATAGAGCCAGGGTAAGAGTAAGGGTTAGGGTTAGGTTGGGGTTAGGGTTAGGACTAAAATTAGGGATATGGTTAGGGCTAGGTGTAGGCTTAGGGTTTAGTTTAGGTTAAGGGTTAGGTTATGGCTATGGCTCGGTTTTGTTTTAGGGCTAAGGCTAGTGTTAGGGCTAATTTTAGTATTAGCATTAGCATTAGGGCTAGTGTTAGGTTTAGGTTTATGCTTAGGGTTAGGGTTACATTTAGAGGTAGGGTTAGATCTAGGGTTATGGCCAGGGCTAGGATTAGACCAAGAGTTAGGGCTAGGATTAGGGGTCTAATAAGGGATAGGGTTAGAACTAGAGTTAGGGTTAAGGTGAGAGTTAGAGTTAGTCTTTGGGCTAGGGTTAGGGTTAGGATTAGGGATAGGGCTAAATTAGGGCTAAGATTAAGTCTAGGATTAGTGTTAGGGTCAGGCCTAGGGTTTTGGTTAGGGATAAAATTAAGGCTATGTTTAGGGCTAGGGTAAGGGTAAGGGTTAGGGTTAGGACTAGGATTATGACTACGGTTAATATCACATCTAGGGTTAAGGTTAGGAATAGTTTTAGGGTTAGGTTTATGACTAGGTATAGTGTAAGGGTCAGGTTTATAGCTAGGGGAATTATTAGGGTCACAGTCAGTGTTAGGGTTTGCTTTAGGTTTGAGGTTAGGTTTAGGGCTCGAATTAACATTAGGGTTAGGGTTAGCATAATGATAGGATTCGGTTTAGGATAATTGATAGGTTTGGGGAAAGCAATAGGGTTAGGGTTAAGCCTAGGGTTAGCATTATGGTAAGGGTTATGTTTAGGGTAATGGATAGAGTTAGAGTCAGGGTTAGGGCTAGGGTTATGGTTAGGATTAGGTCTTGTGTTAGGGTTAAGTTGAGGGTTAGAACTAGTATTAGGTTTTGGGTGATGTTTAGCATAAAGGTTAGGTTCTGAGCTATGGCTAGGGCTAGGCTGAGAGTTAGGTTCAGAGTTAGGCCTAGGGATAGGATTATGGTAAATTTGGGGTTAGGGTTGGGGTTAGGGTTAGACCTAGGTTTAGTGTTAGGGTCAGAATAAGGGTCAGGGTTAGGGTTAGGGTTTGGGATAGTGTTAGAGCTAAAATGAAGGCTGGGGTTAGGAGTATTAATAGGGTTAGAGTGCCAGTCTAAGGACTAGGGATAGGTCTAGGGTTACTCTTAGGTTTAGGGTTTCACGTAGTGTAAAGGATTGATTTACATTTACAGTTAGGGCTATGGTTAGGGTTAGAATTACAGTTAAAACTAGGTTTAGGGCTCGGTTTAGGGCTAGTTTTTGTGTTAGGTTTAGGGCTACTATTGCAATAATGGCTAAAATAAGAACTAGGTTACCATTAGGGTTAGTTTTAGGGTTAGGGGTAGGGGTAGTTTGAGTGCTAGGGTTAGGTTTAATGTTAGGGTGATATTTAAACCTATGGTTCTTGTTAGGATAGGAGTCAGGATCAGAGTTAGCGTTAGGGTTAGCATTAAGACTCGAATTAGGGCTATTGTTAATGTTAGTGTTTGGTTTGAGTTTAGAGCAGTGTTTAGAGCTAGGGTGAGTTTTAGGATATGAGTCAGGGTCAGGAATACTTTTAAGGTGAGGCTTTGGACTCGAATTAGGGCTAGGTTTAGGTCTAAGTGAAGTGTTAGTGTTTGGTTTATGTTAAGGTTTAGGGTTAGGGCTATTGCTCGGTTTTGGTTTACTGCTAGGATTAGGGTTAGGGCTAGTTTTACAATAATCATAAGGGTTAGGGCTAGTGTTAGTGTTAGGCGTAGGCTTAGGTTTAAGTTTAGAGTTATAGTTAGGGTTAGGGCTGGGACTAACTTTAAGGGAAGTGTAAGGGCTAGTGTTAGGTTTACAGTAGCGGATAGGGATAGAACTAGGGATAGGGCTAGGGCTAGGGCAAGAGTTTGAGTTAGTCTTAGGGCTAGGGTTAGGATAGGGTTAGAGATAGAGCTAAATTAGGGCTAGGATTAGGGCTAGGTTTTGGGTTTAGCTTAAGCCTAGGGTTAGGGTTAGGGTTAGGGTTAGGTTTAATTTTAAGGTAAGGGATGATATTATAGGTAGGTTTAGAGGTATGGTGAGGGTTAGATTTAGGGTTAGGTGTAGAGCTAGAGTTAGGGTTATGATTAAGGCTAGGTTTAGGGCTAGGATGAGGGCTAGGTGTGTTTTTAGGTTTAGGACTAGGATTAGGGCTAGGGCAAAATTCAGGTCCAGAATTATGGTTAAAGATAGTTTTAGGGTTAGGTTTATGGCTATGTCTAGGCTAAGGGTTAGGTGTTGGGTCATGGTCAAGTTTAAAGATAAGGGTATTATTAGGGTCAAGGTCTGGGTTAGTGTTTGAGATAGGTTAAGGTTTCAAGTTTGGGCTTGAATTAGTTTTAGAATTAGGGTTAGGGTAATGATAGGGTTAGGTTCAGGATTCAGGTTAGGTTTAGGGTAATGGAAAGGTTAGGATTCAGGTTAGGGTTAGGTTTATGCCTAGGATTATCATTATGGTTAGGGTTATGGTTATGTTAATGGATAGATTTAGAGATAAGTTTAAGGCTAGAATTATGGTTACAATTAGGGCTAGTGTTAGGGTTGTGTTAGGTTTAAAGCTAGGGTTAGGGCTAGGTTGTGGGTTATGTTAGGGCTAGGGTTAGGGTTACAGCTAATGCAAGTACTAGGTTTACAATTAGGGCTAGTTTAGGTTTTTAGTGCTAGGTTTAGTGGTAGGGTTAGGTTTACTGTTAGGGTGATGTTTCGAGCTAGAAGTGTTAGGGTCAGTGTCAGGTTCAGGGTTAGTTTTAGGCTTCTGCTTCCAACTCGAATTAGGGCTAGGATTAGGTCTAAGTGTAAGGTTAGGTTTTGGTTTACGTTAATGGTTAGGGTTAGAGCTATGGCTTCATTTTGTTTTAGGGATAGGGCTATCGTTAGGGCTTGTTTTAGGATTAGTGTTATGGTTTGGGCTAGTGTTAGGTTAGGTTTAGGCTTCGGGTTAGGGCTAGATTTAGAGATACGTTTTGCCTAAGGTTAGGGCTAGGGATAAGGATAGGGAAAGGGTTAGCACTAGGGTTAGGACTAGGGTTAGGGTACGTTAAAGGATACAGTTAGAATGAGTGATAGCGTAGTGTGAGAGTTAGGGTCAGTCTTAGGGCTAGGGTTAGTGTTAGGTTTAAGGATATGGCTAAATTATGTCTAGGGTTATGTTAGGGCTAGGGTTAAGGCTAGTTTTAAGATTAGGCTTAGGCATCGAGTTAGGGTTAGATTTAGAGTTAGGTTTCTATCTAGGATTAGTGCTAGGGCTAAGAATAAGGCAAGGGATACCACTAGGGTTAGGGTTAGTGTGGTTATGATTAAGGCTATGTTTAGGGCTACAATGAGGACTAGGATTTGTTGTAAGGTTAAGGATAGTATTAGGGCTATGGCTAATTTCAGGACTAGGGTTACAGTTAGAGATAGATTTAGTGTTAGGTTTATGGCTTGGTCCAGTGTAATGGTTAGGTTTTTGATTAGGGTCCAGTTTAGATCTAGGGTGGAATCACGGTCAGGATTAGGGTTTGGGTTAAGTTAGTGTTTAGGTTAAGTTAGTGTTAGATTTATGGTTAGGGTAATGAAAGGGTTAGATTTAGGGTTTAGGTTTGGTTTTGTGTAATTTATAGGGTTAGGGTTAGGCCTAGGGTTAGCTTAAGTGTTAAGGTTATTGTTAGGGTAATGGATAGGGTTAGCCCTAAGGTTAAGGCTAGGGTTATGTATAGGATTAGGGCTAGTGTTTGGGTTAGGGTTGTTTAAGGTAGGGTTAAAGCTAGGTTTAGGACTCGAATTAAGGCTAGGTTTTGGGTTAGGTTAGGGCTAGGGTTAAGGCTACCAATACTGTATCAGTAGGTTGATGATTACTGCTAGTTATAGGGTTAGATTTAGGTCTAGGTCTAGTGTTAAGGTTAGGTTTATGGTGATGATGATGTTTAGAGCCAGGGTAAGTGTTAGGGTCAGAGTCAGGGTCAGGGTTAGTTTTCAGGTTAGGGATAGATTAGGGTTAGGTGTACATTTAGGGTTTGGTTTAGATTAAGGGTTAAGGTTAGGGCTATGACTCAGTTTTGTTTTGGGGCTTGGGGTAGGGTTAGGGATAGTTTTAAGATTAATCTTAGTGTTAGGGCTAGTGAAGTGTGAGATTTAGGCTGAGGTTAAGGCTTAGGGATGAGAGTAGAGTTACGGCTAGATTTAGTCTTATGGTTAGGGTTATATTTAGAGTTAGGTTTAGATCTATGTTTTGAGATAGGGCTAAGTATAGGGCTAGGGTAGGGCTACATTTAGGGCTAGCTGTATGGTTATGGTAAGGGATAGGGTTAGAACTAGGTATAGAGTTAGTCTTAGGTCTAGGGTTAGGGTTAGGGATAGGGTAAATTAGGGCTTGGATTAGGGCTAGGGTTAGTGTTAGGTTTAGGCCTAGGGTTAGGGCTAGGGTTAGTGTTAGGTTTAGGCCTAGGGTTAGGTTTAGGGTAAGGGATATGAATATAGCTAATTTTAGGACTAGGGTGAGATTTAGGGTTAAGGCTAGGATTAACGTTAGGGTTAGGTTTCTGATTAAGGAGAGGTTCATGCCTAGGATGTTGGCTAAGTTTTATACTAGGGTTAGGGCTAGGATTAGAGACAGGGCTAATGTCAGGTCTAGGGTATGGTTAGGGACAGTTTTATGGTTAGGTTTATGGCTAGGTCTATTGTAAATGTTAGGTTTCTTGCTAGGGTCAGGTTTAGAGCTATGGGTATTATTAGAGTCAGGGTCAAGGTTAGGGTTAGAGTTAGGTTAAGGTTTAGGTTTTGGGCTCAAATTAGTCTTATGTTTACGGATCGGGTAATGACAAAGTTAGGTTTAGGGTTCAGGTTAGGTGTAGGTTAATGGATAGGGTTAAGGCTAGTGCTAGGATTAGGGTCCCGCCTAGGTTTAGCATAAGGATTATAGTTATCTTAGGGTAATGAATAGGGTTAGAGCTTGGGTTAGGGCTATGTTTATGGTTAGGATTAGGTCTAGGCTTAGGCTTAGGGTTATAGTTAGGGCTAGGGTTATTGTTAGGGTTAGCTTTAGGGTTAAAGCTAAGGTAGGGCTTGGATTAGGGCTAGGTTTTTGATAGGTTAGGGCTATGGCTAATGTAAGAACTAGTGTAATGATTAAGACTAGTTTTATGGTTAATATTAGGGCTAGGTGCAGTTTTAGGGTTAGTTTTGGGGTTAGGGTGAAGTTTAAAGCTATGGTTAGTGTTAGTGTCAGGGACAATGTTCGGGTAGGGTAATGGTTAATGTTAAAGCCAGAATTAAGTCTAGGGTTAGGTCTAGAGGTAGGGTTAGAGTTTGGGTTAGGATAAGGGTTATTGTTAAGTCTAGGTCTACTTTGTCTTTAGGTCTAGAGCTATAGTTATGGCTAGATTTAGGATTAGGTTTAGGTCTAGGGCTAGTTTTAGGGTTAGGTTTAGGTATAAGGTTACCAGTGGGGCTAATATTAGAGTTCAATTTAGGGTGAGGTTTAGATTTAGAGCTAAGATTAGTGATAGGGTCAGAATAATGGTCAGGGATAGGGTTAGGGTTTGGGTTATGGTTAGATCTAGAATGAAGGCTAGGGTTAGGACTAGTTATATAGTTAGGTTTTGGTTAGGCTAAGGATTAGTGCTAAGAATACAGTTAGCATTAGGATGAGGGTTTGGCTTAGGATAAGGGATAGTGTTAGAGCTAGGGTTAGGACTAGTGTTAGCGTTAGGTTTAGGGTTAAAGCTCGTGTTAGGGCTTGGATTAGAGCTAGATTTGTATTAGGGTTAGGGCTAGTGTTATGGTTTTGGCTATTGTAAGAAATAGGGTTATGTTTAGGGTTAGTTTTATGGTAAGTTTAGGGCTAGGGCTAGTATTAGGGTTAGGTTTAAGGTTGGGGTGATGTTTAGAGTTAGGTTTAGTGTTTGGATATGAGTCAGGGTCATGGTTAGGATTAGGATTAGGGTTAGGCTTCAAATTAGGGCTAGGGTTAGGGTTGGTGTAGGGTTAGGGTTTGGTCTAGGGTAAGGGTTAGTGTTAGGGGTATAGCTCAGTTTAGTTTGGGGATACAGCTAAGGTTAGAGCTAATTTTAGGATTAGCATTAGAGTTAGAGCTAGTTTCAGGGTAAGGCTGAGGCTTCAGATTAGGGTTAGTTTTAGAGGTAGATTTTGATCTATAGTTAGTGCTAGGGCTAAGGATAGTGCAAGGGTTATGACTAGGGTTAGGGCTTGGGTTAGGGTTATGGTAAGGGATAGGTTTAGAAGTAGGGATAGGTCTTGTGTGAGAATTATAGTTAGTCTTAATTGTAGGGTTCAGGTTAGGGTTAGGAATAGGGCTATATTAGGGCTAAGATTAGGGCTAGGTTTAACATTAGAGTTAGGCACAGAGTTACGGTTATGATTAGGGCTAGGGCTAGGGTTAGGGTTAGGGTAAGGGTTAGGGTTTAAGCTATGGTTAGGGCTAGGGGAGTGTTAGGTTTAGTGTTAGATCTAGGTTAGGGTTATCGTCATGGTTAGGGTTGGGGTTAGGGCTAGGGTTTTCATTAGGTTTAGGGTTAGTTTTAGAGTAATGTATTGGATTAGATTAGGTTTATGGTTAAGTTTAGGTTATGGTTAAATTTAGGTTTAGGGATAGGTTTAGTTTTGATTCATGGGAAGGTTTAGGGTTAAGTTTATGGCAAGGGTTAGGTTAAGGGTTAGGTTGAGGATTTGGTTTATGATTAGGGTTAGAAATAGGGTTAGGTTTAGGGCTAGGGTTATTATTAGGGTTAGGGTTAGGGTAATGTTAGGGTTAGAGCTAGGATTAGGGTTAAGGTTAGGATTAGGGCTAGGGTTAGGTTTATGTTTACTAATAGGGCTAGGGTTATGTTTAGGCTAAGGGTTAGGCTTTGAGCTAGAGTTATGTCTAAGGCTAGGGTAAGGGTTAGGGCTACATTTAGAATTATAGTTATGTTTAGGGTAGGTTTAGGCCTTGGATTAGGGCTAGGTTTGGTGTTAGGTTTAAGCCCATGGTTAAGACTATGTGTAATGTAAGATCTAGGGTTATGATTAGAGCTATTTTTAGGGTTAGGGTTATGGCTATGTCTAGTGTTAGGTTTAAGTTTTGGATTAGCTTCAGGTTTAGAGCTAGGTTTAGTGTGTTAGGGTCAGTGTTTAGGTTAGGGTTAGGTTTATGGTGAAAGCCAGAATTAGGACTAGGGTTAGGACTAGGGATAGGGTTAGTGTTTGCTTTTGGTTAAGGGTTTTGTTAGGGCTAGGGTTCAGGGTTTTTTTAGGTCTAAGTCTAGAATTATGGCTATATTTAGGATTAGGCTTAGGTCTAGGGCTTCTGTTAGGGTTAGGTTTAGGTATAAGTTTACTGGTAGGGCTAGATTTAGGGTTTGGTTTAGGGTTAGGTTCAGATATAGACTGAGGGTTTGTGTTAGGGTAAGGATTTTAGTTAGGATTAGAGCTAGAATGAGGGCTAGGGTTATGACTAGTAATAGGGTTAGGGTTTGGATTAAGCTATGGATTAGGAATAGGACTAAGTTTAGCATTATGGATAGGGTTAGGCTTAGTATAAGTGATGGAGTTGGAGCTAGGTTGAGGGCTAGGTTTAGGGTTAGTGTTAGGGCTAGGGCTAGGTTTAGGTTTAGGTTTACTTCCTGGGTTAGGGCTCAGATTAGTGCCAGTTTTTCTGTTAGGTTTAGGGCTAGGGTTAGGGCTATGGCTAATATAAGAACTGAGGTTATTATTAGAGATAGTATTTGGTCTAGATCTAGTGTTAGCACTGTCTTTAGGGTTAGTGTGATATTTAGAATTAAGGTTAGTGTTAGAATATAAGTCAGGGTCAGGGTTAATTTTAGGACTAGGATATGAATTAGAGCTAGAAGTTTATGGCTAGGTTTAGGGTTAGGGTTTGGTTTAAGTTAACATTTAGGATTAGGACAATGGCTCAGTTTTGTTTAAGGGATAAGGCTAGGGTTATGACTAGTATTATAATTAGCAATAGTGTTAGGTCTAGTGGTAGGTTGAGGATTAGGCTTAGGGTTAGGGTCAAATGTAGAGTTATGGTTAGATCTAGGGTAGGGTCTAGGGCAAGTGTTCGGGCTAAGGTTAGGACTTGTGTTAGGTTTATTGTAATGGATAGGGTTAGAAACAGAAATAGGTCCAGGGGGAGAGTTAGAGTTAGTCTTAGGCCAAGGTTAGTGGTAGAGTTAGGTTAGTGTTAAGTTTAGCATTATGTCTAAATCTAAATTTAAGCTAGGATTAGTGCTAGGATTAGTGTTAGGGTTAGGCCTATGGTTAGGCTAGAGATATGGTTAGTGTTAGGGTTAGGGTTATTGATAAGGTTAGGGGAAAGGATGGGGTTATACCTGAATTCAGGTCTAGAGTGAGGGTTAAAATTAGAGATAGGGATAGAGTTAGGGTTTGGGTAAGGATTAAAGCTAGGTATAGGCATAAGATGAGGACTAGAGTTTGTGTTAGGGTTAGGGCTAGGATTAGGGCTGGGGCTAATGTCAGGTCTGGGTTCATGGTTATGGTTAGTTTTAGGGTTAGGTTATGGCTAGGTCTAGTGTAAGGGTTAGGTTTAGGTTAAGGGTCAGGTTTAAAGCTAGGTGTAATATTAGGGTCAGGGTTTGAGTAGGGTTTGGTTTAGGTTAAAATTTAGGGTTAAGGCTTGAATTAGCGTTAGGGATAGGGTTAGGGTTAGGGTAATTGATAGGGGTAGGTTCAGGGTTCATGTTAGGTTTAGAGTACTGAATAGGGTTAGTGTTAGCAATAGTGTTAGCATTAGGCCTAGGGTTAGCATGTGGGTTAGGCTTATCTTTAGGGTAATGGATAGGGTTAGAGGTAAGTTTAGGGCTAGGGTTAAGGTTAGAATTAGGACTAGGGTTAGGGTTAGGCCTAGGGTTTGTGTCAGGGTTAGGTTCAGGGTAAGTGTTAGCATTTGAGTTATGATTAGGGCTAGAGTGAGTTTTAGGGTTAGAGTCAGGGCTAAAGTTAGGGTTAGGGTTAGGGTTATGTTTAGATTAAGGTTAGAGTTTGAGCTAGAATTAGGGTTAGGGTGAGGGTTAGGGTTAGGGTTAGGTCTAGGCTTATGGTTAGGGTTACAATAAGGGCTAGGTTTAAGGCTAGGATAAGGGCTACACTTGTGTGAGGTTTATGGCTATCATTAGGGCTATGGGTAATGTAAGAGCTAGGGATATGGTTATGGCTAGTTTTAGGGTTAGCGTTGCCACGGTCTGACTGGTTAAACTAACTGGGGGTTGATGAGCAACTTGTGAAGGTTGATACAGCAGGAGTGGGAGCTGCTTTATTGTAGGACAGTAGAGGTATATATATATATACTTAACTGATTATACACAGCTTGTTTCAATTAACACCCAGATACATCAATTGGTCATTAAGGAATCCTCATCATCTGAATTACACACAGCTTAACTTAATTGACATAATCTAGACACAGCAGGCAGTCTTTAAGGAATCTCTATCATCTTAATGGCTCACTGGCATTACTTCTCAAGCCACTCCTCTTGTCAAATTGCCAGGCACCATCTTGACTTGTCTGTGGCTCCCATCAAGGGTTATGGATAAGTCTAGTGTTCTAGTTAGATTTTGGGTTAGGATAAGATTTAGAGCTAGGGTTTGTTTAGGGTAACGGTCATTGTTTGGGTTAGGGTTAGGTTTAGGGTGAGAGCCAGATTTAGGACTAGTGTTGGGTCTAGGGATAGAGTTAGTCTTTACGTTAGGTTAACAGTTATTGTTAGGGCTAGTGCTAGGTTTTTGCTTAGGGCTAAGGCTAGATTTATGACTCTATTTAGGATTAGGTTTGGTCTAGTGCTTGTGTTACTGTTAGGTTTAGGTATAGGTCTACCAGTAGGGGTAGGGTTAGGGTGTGCTTTAGGGTTAGTGTCAGGTTTAGACCTAGGGTTAGTGTTAGGGTCAGAATAAAGGTCAGGGTTAGAGTTAAGGTTAGAGCTAGAATGAGTGCTAGGGTTAGGACTAGTAATAGAGACAGGGTTTGAGGTAGTCTAAGGATTATGGTAACAACTAGGGTAGCATTGGGGTGAGGGTTTGGCTTAGGGTAAGGGATAGGGTTAGAGGTAGAGTTAGGGTTGGGTTAGGGTTAGGGTTAGATTTCGGGTTATACCTAGGTTTAGGCCTCGGAATAGGGCAAGGGTTTGTGTTAGCATTAGGGCCACAGTTAATAAAAGAACTAAGGATTCCAATTAGGGCTAGTTCTAGGGTTATATTTAGGGCAATGTTTAGAGCTAGAGTTACTGTTAGGGTCCAAGTAAGGGTCAGGGTTACTTCTAAGGTTAGGGTTAGGACTCAAATTAGGGCTACATTTAGGGCTAGGTGTAGGGTTAGCATTTGGTTTAGGTTAAGGGTTAGGGTTAGGGTTATGGCTCAATTTTGTTTTAGGGCTAGGGTACTGTAAGGGCTACTTTTCCAATTAGCATTAGGGTTAGGGCTACTGTTAGAGTGACCTTTAGGCTTAAGGTTATGGTTAGATCCAGGTTTAGGTCTAGGGTGAAGGTTAGGGCTAGCATTGGGGCTAGGGATAGGGATAGGGTTTGGGTTATGGTAACGGATCGGTTTAGAACTAGGGATAGGGCTAGGGCGAGAGTTAGAGTTAGTCTTAGGGCTAGGGATAGTGTTAGGTTTAGGGTTAGGGCTAAATTAGTGCTAGATTGGAGATATGGTTAGTTGTAGGTTTAGGCCTAGGTTTAGGGCTAGGGTTAGTGTTAGCATTAGGGTTAGGATAAGGTACGATGTTACAGCTACATTAAGGGCTAGGACAAAGCATAAAATTAGGGTTAGGGCTAGGGTTAATGTTAGGGTTAGGATTAAAGCTGGGTTTAGGGATAGGATTAGGGCTAGGATTTGTGTTAGGGTTAGGGCTAGGATCAGGGATAGGGCTAATGTCAGGTATAGGGTTATGGTTAAGGATAGTTTTAGGCTAAGGATTATGGCCAGGTCTATTGTAAGTTTTTGGTTGAAGGTTAGGGTCAGGTTTACAGCTAGGGTATTATTAAGGTCAGAATCAGGTTTAGGGTATGTGTTAGGTTAAGGATTAGGCTTAGGGCTCAAATTAGCATTAGGGTTAGTGTTAGGGTTAGGGTAATGTATATGGTTAAGTTTAGGGTTAAGGTTAGATTTAGAGTAATGGACAGGTTTAGGTTTAGGGACAGGGTTAGGTTTAGGCCTAGGGATAGAATTTGGTTAGGGTTAGGGTAATAGATTGGATTAGAGCTACAGTTAGGACTAGGGTTATGATTAGGTAGGGCTATGGTTAGGGTCAGGTCTAGGGTTAGAATTTTGTTAGGGTTATGGTTAGGGTAATGAATAAGATTAGAGCTAGGGATAGGGCTAGGATTATGGTTAGGATTAGGGCTATGGTTTGGGTTAGATTTCGGGTTAGGACAAGGTTTAGGTTTATGGTTAGGTTTAGGTTAAATATTAGAGCTAGGGTTAGCGATAGGACTAGGGTTAAACCTAGGGTTAGGGCTCTGATTAGGTCTAGGTTTTGAGTTAGGTTAGGGCTATTTAGGACTAGGGCTAATGTTAGAACTAGGGTTATGATTAGGGCTAGTGTTAAGTTTAGCATTATGTCTAAATCTAGTGTGTAGATTAGATTTAATTTTAGGATAATGATTAGAGATAGGGTTTGTGTTACCATCAGAGTCAGGATCAGTGTTACTGCTCAGAGTTAGGGATAGACTCAAATTAGGACTAGGGTTAAGGCTAGGTGTAGGGTTAGGCTTTGTATAAGGTTTAGGATAAGAATTAGGGATAGGTCTAATGTCAAGTCTAGGCCTATGCTTTGGTTATGGTTAGCTTAGGGCTTTGTCACAGTTTTGTTTTACAGCTAGGGCTACTTTAGGATTAGCGATAGTGTTAGCACTAGTGGTATGGTGATTTTTAGGCTTAGATTTATTTTTATGGTTAAATCTAAATTTGGGCTATGGCTATGTTTAGGGCTAAGGTTAGGACTAGTGTTAGGGTTATTAACATAGTTAGAACTAGAAATAGGGCTAGGGCAAGAGTTAGAGTTAGTCTTAGTCTAGGGTTAGGGTTAGGTTTAGGGTTAGGGCTAAATTAGGGCTAGATTTAGGGCAAGGGTTAGTGTTAGTATTAGGCCTAGGGTTAGGGTTAGGTCTAGGGGAAGGGATGGGGTTATAGCTAGGTTTAGGGGTAGGGTGAGGGTTAGAATTAGGGTTAGAGCTAGGGTTAGGATTAAGGCTATGTTTAGTGCCAGGATGAGGGTTTGTGTTAGGGCTAGGGCTAGGATTAGTGATACGGCTAATGTCAGGTCTAGATTTATGGATAGTGTTACTTTTAGGATTAGGTTACGCCTAGGTCTACTGTAAGGGTTAGGTTTAGGTAAGGGTCAGGTTTAAAGCTAGGTGTATTATTAGGTTCAGAGTCTGGGTAGGGTTTGGTTTAGGTTAAGTTTTAGGGATAAGGATCGGATTAGCTTTAGTGTTAGGGTTACAGATAGGGTAATGGATAGGATTAGGTTTAGGGTTCAGGTTAGATTTAGAGTAATGGTTAGGGTTAGTGTTAGCGATATGGTTAGCGTTACGCCTAGGGTTAGCATATGAGTTAGGCTCATCTTTAGGATAATGGATAGTATTAGAGATAAGGTTAGGGCTAGTGATAAGGTTACAATTAGGGCTAGGGATAAGGTTACGATTAGGGCTAGGGTTAGGGTTAGGCCTATGGTTAGTGTCAGGCCTAGTTTTAGGGTAACTATTAGCATTTGAGCTAGGGTTAGGTCTTGGGCAAGGGTTAGGGTTAGAGTCAGGGCTAGGGTTAGGGTTAGGTTTTTATTTAGGGTAAGGGTTAGAGTTTGAGCTAGGTTAAGGGCTTAGGCGAGTGTAGGATTAGGCTTAGGTCTAGGATTATGGTTAGCGTTACAATTAGGGCTAGGTTTCGGGCTAGGATAAGGGCTAGGTTTTGTGTGAGGTTTAGGGCTAACATTAGGGCTTTGGGAAATATAACAGCTAGGAATATGTTTATGGCTAGTTTTAGGGTCAGGGCTATGGATATGTCTAGTGTTAGGGTTAGATTTTGGGTAGGATAAGTTTTAGAGCCAGAATTTGTTTACGGTTTAGGGTCATTTTCAGGATAGGGTTAGGTTTATGGTGAGTGCCAGAATTACAACTAGCGTTGGGTCTAGGGATAGGGTTAGTCTTTAAGTTAGGTTAATGGTTATTGTTAGGGCTAGTGCTAGGTTTTTGTTTAGGGCTACAGCTAGATTTATGACTCTATTTAGGATTAGGTTTCATCTAGTGCTGGTGTTACTGTTAGGTTGAAGTATAGGTTTACCGGTATGGGAAGCGTTAGCTTTTGGTTTAGTGATAGGGTCAGGTTTAGACTTAGGTTTAGTGTTAGGGTCAGTATAAAGGTCAGGGTTAGGGTTAGGTATGGGGTAGGGTTAGGGTTAAGGTTAGAGTTAAAAAATAGGCTTAGGTCTCGAATTTGGGCTAGGATTTGTGTAATCATTAGGGCTATGGCTAATGAAAGAACTAGGTTTCTGTTTAGGGTTAGTTCTAGGGTTAGTGTTAGGGCAATGTTTAGAGCTAGGGTGAGTGTTAGGGGCCGAATTAGTGTCAGGGTTATTTCTAGGGTTAGGGTTAGGACTCACTTTAGGGCTAGGTTTAGGACTAGGTGTAGCTTTAGGGTTTGGTTTAGGTTAAGGTTTAGGTTTATGGCTCGGTTTTGTTTTAGGGTTAGGGTAGGTTTAGGGCTAGTTTTCCAATTAGCATTAGGGCTAGGGCTAGTGTTAGGGTGAGGTTTATACTTAATTTTAGTTTTAGATCCAGGTTTAAGGCTTGGGCGATGGTTAGGGCTAAGTTTGGGGCTAGGGATAGGCCTAGATTTTGGGTTATGGTAAGGGATATGTTTAGAAGTAGGGATAGGGCTAGGGCGAGAGTTAGTGATAGTCTTAGGGAGAGGAATGGGTTAGGTTTACTGTTAGGGCTAAATTAGGGCTAGGAATAGTGCTAGGGTTAGTGTTAGATTTAGGCCTAGGTTTAGGGCTGCGGTTAGGGTTAGCATTAGGTTTAGGGTAAGGTATGATATTACATCTATGTTTAGTGCTAGGACAAGGGATAAAATTAGGGTTAGGGCTAGGGTTAAAATTAGGGGTAGGATTAAGGCTAGGCTTAGAACTAGGATTAGATCTAGGGATAGGGCTAATGTCAGGTCTAGGGATTAGGTTAGGCTAGGGTTAGGGATAGGGCTATGGCTCAGTTTTGTTTTAGAACTAGGCCTAGGTTTAGGGCTACTTTTATGATTAGCAATAGTGTTAAGGCTAGTCGTAGGGTGAAGTTTAGGCTTAGATTTATTGTTATGGTTAGATCTAGGTTTAGGGCTATGACAAGGGTTAAGGCTTAAGTTAGGGCTAGTGTTAGGGTTATGGTAATGGATAGGGTTAGAACTAGAAATAGGGCTAGGGCGAGAGTTCGAGTTAGTCTTTGGGCTAGGTTTGGGGGTAAGTTTAGGGTTAAGGCTAATTTAGTGCTAGGATTAGCAGTAGGGTTAGTGTTAGGATTAGGCCTAGGGTTAGGGTTAGTGTTAGTGTTAGGATTAGGATTAGGTTTAGGGAAGGGATAGGGTTATAGCTAGCTTTAGGGCTAAGGTGAGGGTTAGAATTAGGGTTAGGACTAAGTTTAGTGTTTGGGTTAGGATTAAATCTAGGTTTAGGGTTAAACTGAGGGTTTGTGTTAGGGCTAGGGCTAGGATTAGGGCTTGGGCTAATGTCAGGTCTAGGTTCATGGTTATTATTAGTTTTAATGCTAGGTTATAGCTATTTCTAGTATAAGGGTTAGGTTTAGGGTAGGGGTCTGGTTTAGAGCTAGGTGTATTATTAGGGTCAGGGTCCCAGTAGGGTTTGGTTTAGGTTAAGATTTAGGGTTAATGCGTGAATTAGTTGTGGGTTAGGGTTAGGGTTAGGATATTGGATATAATTAGGTTTATGGTTCCTGTTAGGTTTGGAGTAATGGATAGGGTTACTGTTAGTGATAGGGTTATCGTTAGGCCTAGGGATAGCGTTTGGTTAGGCTTAACTTTAGGGTAATGGATAGGGTTAGAGCTAAGGTTAGGGCTAGGCTTAAGGTTAAGTTTAACTTTAGGGTTAGCGTTAGGCCTAGGGTTAATGTTAGGGTTAGGTTTAGGGTAAGTGTAGGCATTTGAGCTAGGGTTAGGTCCAGGGCGAGGTTTAGGTTATGAGTGAGGTCTAGGGTTAGGTTTAGGTTTAGGGTTATGTTTAGACTAAGGATTAGAATTTGAGCTAGGCTTAGGTCTAGGAAAAGCATTAGCATTACAGTTATGTCTAAGGTTATTTTTAGGGCTAGGATAAAGGCTAGGTTTTGTGTGGATGTTTTGGGCTAACATTAGGGCTATAGGTAATGTAAGAGCTAGGGATATGGTTATGGCTTGTGTTAGGGTCAGGGTTATGGATAAGTCTAGTGTTAGGGTTAGGTTTTGGTTTAGGATAAGGTTTAGAGCTAGGGTTTCTATTAGATTAAGGGTCATCATTGGGTTAGCGTTAGTTTTATGGTTAGGGCCACAATTAGGACTGGTATTTGGTCTAGTGATAGGTTTAGTCTTCATGTTAGGTTAATGGTTATTGTTAGGGCTAGTGCTATGTTTTTGTTTAGGGCTAAGGCTAGATTTATGACTCTATTTAGGATTAGGTTTGGTCTAGTGCTAGTGTTAATGTTAGGTTTACCGGTAGGGGTACTGTTAGGGTTCAGTTTAGGGTTATGGTCAGGTTTAGATCTAGGGTTAATGTTAGGGTCAGAATAAGGGTCAGTGTTAGTATTAGGGTTAAAGCTAGAATGAGGGCTAGGTTTAGGACTAGTAATAGAGTTAGGGTTTGGGGTAGGCTAAGGATTAAGGTTAGGACTAGAGTAGCATTAGGGTGAGGGTTTGGTTTAGGTTAAAGAATGGGTTAGAGGTACGGTTAGAGTTAGGGTTAGAGTCAGTGCTAGGATTAGGGCTAGAATTTGTATTAGCATTAGGGCTACAGCTAATGAATGAACTAGTTTTCTGATTAGGGCTAGTTCTAGGGTTAGCGTTAGGGCAATGTTTAGAGCTAGGGGTACTATTAGGGTCTGACTCAGGGTCAGGGTTATTTCTATGATTAGGGTTAGGACTCAAAATAGGGCTAAGTTTAGGGATAGATGTAAGGTTAGTGTTTGGTTTTGGTTAAGGGTTAGGGTTATGATTATGGCTCAGTTTTGTTTTAGGGCTAGGGTAGGTTTAGGGCTAGTTTTACAATTAGAATTAAGTTTAGGGCTAGTGTTAGGGTGAGGTTTGGTCTTAAGGTTATGGTTTACAACCAGGTTTAGGGTGAGGGTGATGGATAGAGTTAGGGTTGGGGCTAAGGATTGGGCTAGGTTTTGGGTTATGCTAAGGGATGGGTTTTGAAATTTGGATAGGGCTAGGGCGAGAGTTAGTCTTAGGGCTAGGGATAGAATTAAGTTTAGGATGAGGGTTTAATTAGGGCTAGGATTAGCCCTAGGGTTAGTGTTAGGTCTTGGCCTAGATTTAGGGCTAGGGTTAGGGTTCGCATTAGGGTTATGGTAAAGTATGATGTTTCAGCTATATTCTGGGCTAAAGCATGGGATAAAATTAGTGTTTGGGCTCCAGTTAAGGTTAGGACTAGGATTAAGGCTAGACATAGTGCTAGGATTAGGGGTAGGGTTTGTGTTAGGTTTAGGGCTAGGATTAGGTCTAGGGCTAATGTCAGTTCTAGGGTTACGGTTAGGAATTGTTTTAGGTTTAGGTTTATGACCAGGTCTATTGTAAGGGTTACATTGAGTGTTAGCCTCAAGTTTACAGCTAGGGGTATTATTAGGGTCAGCGTCAGGGTTAGGGTATGGGTTAGGTTAAGGTTTAAGGTTAGGGCTAAAATAAGCATTAGGGTTAGGCTAATGGATATGGTTAGATTTCAGGTTTATATTAGGTTTAGTATAATGGACAGGATTAGGGTAAGGCATAGGGGTAGAGTTAGGCCTAGGGATAGAATTTGGTTAAAGATATGGTTTAGGTAATGGATAGGATTAGAGCTACAGTTAGAAGTAGGGTTATTGTTAGGTTAGGGCTGTGGTTAGAGTTAGGCCTATGGTTAGAATTTGCTTAAGGATATGGTTAGGGTAATGGATAAAATTATATCTAGGTTTAGGGCTAGTGTTATGGTTAGGAATAGGGCTATGTTTCAGTTTAGGTTTAGGGTTAGGACAAGGTTTAGGTTTATGGTTAGGTTTAGATTAAGTGTTAAGGGTAGGGATAGAGTTAGGGCTATGATTAAAACTAGGGTTAGGGCTTGGATTAGGGCTAGGTTTTGGGTTAGGTTATGGCTAGTGTAGGACTAGGCCAATGTAAGAAATAGGATTACGATTAGGACTAGTATTAGGGTTAGCATTAGGACTAGGTCTAGTGTTTATATTAGCTTTAGGTTTAGGGGGATGATTAGAGATAGGGTTAGTGTTAGGGTCAGAGTCAGGATCAGTGTTAATTTTAAGATTAGAAATAGGACTCAAATTAGGGTGAGGGTTAAGGCTAGGTTTGTGTTAGGGTTAGGGTAAGAATTTGGGATAGGGCTAATGTCAGGTCTAGGGTTACATTTAGATAAGGGTTAGGATTGTGGCTATGGTTCAGTTTTTGTTTTAGAGCTAGGGCTAGTGTTAGGGCTAGTTTGGGGATTAATGATAGTGTTAGGGCTAGTGGTAAGGTGAGGTTAAGTCTTATATTAATTGTTATGGTGAGATCTAGGTTTAGAGCTAGGGCTATGGTTGGGGCTAAAATTAGAGCTAGTTTTATGGTTATGATAACATATATGGTTAGAACTAGAAATAGGGCTATGGTGAGAGTTAGAGTTAGTCTTAAGGCTAGGGTTAGGGGTTGGTTTAAGGTTAAGGCCAAATTAGGGCTAGGATTAGCACTAGGGTTAGTGTTAGGGTTAGGGCTAGGGCTAGGGTTAGAGTTAGTGTTAGTGTTAGAGATAGGGTTAGGATTAGGGAAAAGGAATGGAAATATAGCTAGGTTTAGGGATAGGGTGAGAGTAGAATTAGGGTTATGGCTAGGTTATGGTTCGGGTTATGATTAAGGCTACTTTTAGGGCTAGGTTTGAGGGTTTGTGTTAGGGCTAGGACTAGGATTAGGGATAGGGCTAATGTCAGGTCTAGGGTTTTATTTAGGAATAGTTTTATGGTTAGGTTATGGCTAGGTCTAGTGTAAGGATTACATTTAGGTTAAGGGTCAAGTTTAGAGCTAGGCATATTATTAGGGTCAGGGTCACGTAGGGTTTGGTTTAGTTTAAGGTTTAGAGTTAAGGGTTGAATTAGCGTTAGGGTTAGGGTTAGAAGTAGGGTAATGGATAGGGTTAGGTTTAGGGTTCAAGTTAATTTTAGAGTAATGGATAGGATTAGTTTTAGTGATAGGGTTAGCATAAGGCCTAGGGATAGCATTTGAGTTAGGCTTATCTTTAGGTTAATGGATAAGGTTAGAGGTAAGTTTAGTGCTAGGTTTAAGGTTAGGATTAGGGCTAAGGTAAGGTTTAGGCCTAGGGTTAGTGTCAGGGTTAGGTTTAGGGTAAGTGTTAGGATATGAGCTACAATTAGGGCAAAGGTGATGTTTAGGGTTAGAGTCAGGGCTAGTGTTATGGTTAGGGTTATGATTAGGGCTAGGTTAAGGGCTAGGATAAGGCTATGTTTGTGTGGTGTTTCTGGCTAGCATTAGGGCAATTGGCTAGGATTAGGGTTAGGGTTAGAGTTAGGGCCAGAATTAGGACTAGCGTTGGTACTAGGGATAGGGTTAGTCTTTGGGTTAGGTTAAGGGTTAATTTTAGGGCTACTGCAAAGTTTTTATTTAGGACTAGGACTAGATTCATGACTATATTTAGGATTATATTTGCTCTAGTGCTAGTGTTACTGTTAGGTTTAGGTACAGGTTTACTTGTAGGTGTTGGGGTAGGGTCCAGTTTAGGGTTAGTGTTAAGTTTAGTTCTAGGGTTAGTGTAAAATTCAGAATAAGGGTCAGGGTTTGGGTTAGAGCTACAACTAGAATGAAGGCTAGGGTTAGGACTAGTAGTAGAGTTGGGGATTGGGGTAGGCTAAGGATTAGGGTTAGGACTAGGCAACATTAGGGTGAGGGTTTGGCTTAGGGAAAGGGATGGTTTAGAGGTAGAATTAGGGTTAAGGATAGCTTTAGGGCTAGGGTTAGGGTTAAGGTTAGTCTTAGGGTTAAACCTAGGTTTAGAGCTTGTATTAGCGCTAGGATTTGTGTTACCTTCAGGGCTATGGCTAGTGAAAAATCTTGCTTTCTTTGTAGGGCTAGTTCTAGGGTTAGTGTTAGGGCAATGTATAGAGCTAGGGTTAGTGTTAGGATTCGAATCAGGGTCTGGGTTACTCCTAGTTTTATGTTTAGTACTCAAATTATGACAAGGTTTAGGGCTAGGTTTAGGGTTAGTGTTTGGTTTAGGTTAAAGGTTAGGGTTAGGATTATGGCTCAGTTTTGTTTTAGGGCTAGGTTAGGGTTAGGGCTAGTTTTCCAATTAGCATTAGGGACAGGGCTAGTGTTAGGATGAGTTTTAGGCTTAAGGTTTGGGTTATATTCACGTTTAGGGCTAGGGCAAATTTTAGGGCTAAGGTTGGGCTAGGGTTAGGGCTAGAGTTTGGGTTATGGTAACGGATAGGTTTAGAACTAGGGATAGAGCTATGGTCAGAGAGTTATTCTTAGGGCTAGGGCTAGGGTTAGTTTTAGGGTTAGGGTTAAATTAGGGCTGGTTTAGTGCTAGGATTAGTGTTAGGTTTAGGCCTATGTTTAGTGCTAGGGTTAGGGTAAGGCATGATGTTACAGCTACGGTTTGGGGTAGGTCAAGGTATAAAATTAGGGATAGGAATAGGGTTAAAGTTATGGTTAGGATTAAGCCTAGGCTTAGTGCTAGGATGAGGGCTAGGATTTGTGTTAGGATAAGGGCTAGGATTATGGCTAGGGCTAATGTCAGGTCTAGGGTTATGGTTAGGGATGGTTTTAGGGTTAGGTTTATAGCCAGATCTATTGTAAGGGTTAGGTTGAGTGTTAGGGTCAGCTTTGCAGCTAGGGTATTATTAGGGTCGGAATTAGGGTTAGGGCATGTGTTAGGTTAAGGGTTAGAGTTAGGGATCAAATTAGCATTAGAGTTAGTATTAGGGTTAGGGTAATGGATATGGTTAGGTTTAGGGTTCAGTTTAGGTTTAGGGTAATGGACAGCCTTAGTTTTAGGGATAATGTTAAGGTTAGGCCTAAGGATAGAATTCAGTTAGGGTTATGGTTAGGGTAATGGATAGGATTAGAGCTAGGGTTAGGGCTGGGGTTATGGTTAGGATTAAGGCCATGGTTCGGGTTAGTTCAAGGTTTAATTTTTGGGTTAGGTATAGGTTAAGTGATAGAGCTAGGGTTAAGGTTAGGGATCAGATGAGGGCTAGGTTTTGGGTTAGGTTAGGGATAAGGTAGGACTACGGCTATTGTAAGAACTAGAGTTAAGATTAAGGTTAGTTATGTAGATAGCATTAGGACTAGGTCAATTTCTAGTGTTTAGATTAGGTTTAGGTTTAGGGAGATGATTAGAGATAGGGTTAGTGTTAGGGTCAAAGTCAGGATCAGTGTTACTGATAAAGGATAGGGATAGGACTCGAATTAGTTCTAGGATTAAGGCTAGGTGTAGGGTTAAGTTTTGTGTTAGGGTTAAGGTAAAAATTAGGGATTTTATCCCAATTTCATGTCACATCTAGCGTTACCGTTAGGCTAGTGTTAGGGTTAGGGCTATGGTTCAGTTTTGTTTTAGAGCTAGGGCTAGGGTTAGGGCTAGTTTTAGGATTAGCGATAGTGTTAGGGCTAGTGGTAGAAGAAGATTTAGGCTTAGATTTATTGTTATGGTTAGATCTAGGTTTAGGGCTAGGGCCTGCATTAAGATTAAGGTTAGGGCTAGTGTTAGGGTTATGGTAATGGATAGGGTTAGAACTAGAAATAGGACTGGAGTGCATATTAGAGTTACTCTTTGGCTAGGTTTAGGGGTAGGTTTAGGGTTGATAGGGCTAGGATTAGCACAAGGTTTAATGTTAGGGTTAGGGATAGGGTTATTGTAGTGTTAGGGTTAAGGTTAGAGTTAGAGGAAGGGATGAGGTTATAGCTAGGTTTAGAGCTAGGGTTCAGGTTAGAATTTGATTTAGGGCTAGGGTTAGGGTTAGGATTAAGGCTAGGTTTAGTGCCAGGTTGCGGGTATGTGTTAGGGCTAGGGCTAATGTCAGGTCTAGGTTCAAATAAGTGGTAGTTTTATGGTTAGGTTATGGCTAGGTCTAGTGTTAGGTTTAGGGTAAGGGTCAGGTTTAGAGCTAGGTGTTTTATTAGGGTCAGGGTCTGGGTATTTTTTGGTTTAGGTTAAGGTTTAGGGTTAAGGCTTGTATTAGCATTAGGGTTTGGTTTAGGATTAGGGTAATGGATAGGGTTAGTTTCAGGGCTAATATCAGAGTAATGGATAGGGTTCTGTTAGTGATAGGGTTAGGATTAGGCCTAGGGTTAGCATTTGGATTAGGCTTATCATTAGGGTAATGGATAGGGTTAGAACTAAGGTTAGGGCTAGTGTTAAGGTTATGATTATGGCTAGGGATAGGTTTAGGCATAGGGTTAGTGTCAGGTTTAGGTTTAGGGTAAGTATTAGGGTTTAAGCTAGAGTTTGGTCTAGGGCAAGGGCTGGGTTAGAGTCAGTGCTTGGGTTAGGGTTAAGGTTAGTGTTATGATTAGGAAAAGGGTTAGAGTTTAATCTAGGTTTAGGACTAGCTCAAGGTTTAGAATTAGGGTTAGGTCTAGGGTTATTTTTAGGGTTACAATTAGGGCTAGGTTTTGGGCTAGGATAAGGGCTAGGTTTGTGTGATGTTTATGCTAGCATTAGGGCTATGGATAATGTAAGAGCTCGGGTTATGGTTATGGCTAGTTTTAGGGTTAGGGTTATGGATAAATCTAGTGTTGTGGTTAGGTTTTGGTTTAGGATAAGGTTTAGAGCTAGGGTTTGTGTTAGGGTAAGCATCATGTTTGGGTTAGGTTCAGGGCCAGAATTAGGAATAGCATTGGGTCTATGGATATGGTTAGTCTTTGTGTTAGGTTAAAGTTTATGGTTAGAGTTAGTTCAAGGTTTGTGTTTAGGGCTAGACCTAGATTTATGACTATATTTAGGATTAGGTTTGGTCTAGTGCTAGTGTTACTGTTAGGTTTAAGTATAGGTTTACCAGTAGGGGTAGAGTTAGGGTCCGGTTTAGGGTTAGTGTCAGGTTTAGATCTATGGTTAGTGTTAGGGTCAGAATAATGGTTGGGTTTGCGTTAGGCTAGAGCTAGAATGAGGCCTAGGGTTAGGACTAGTAATAGAGTTACGGTTTGGGATAGGTTAAGGATTAGTGTTAGGATGAGGGTAGCATTAGGGTAAGGGTTTGGCTTAGGGTAAGGGATAGTATTAGAGATAGGGTTAGGATTAGGGATAAGGATAGGGTTAGGATTAGGGTTAGTCTTAGAGTTAAACCTAGGTTTATGGCTCAGATTAGCGCTAGGATATGTGTTAGCATTAGGGCTACGGATAATGAAAGAACTTAATTCCTGCTTAGGGCTACTTCTTGGTTTAGCATTAAGGCAATGTTTAGAGCTAGGGTTAGTGTTAGGATCCAAGTCAGGGTCAGGGTTACTCCTAGGGTTAGGTTTAGCACTCAAATTATGGCAAGGTTTAGGGTTAGTGTTTGGTTTAGGTTAAGGGTTATGGTTAGGTTTATGGCTCAATTTTGTTTTAGGGCTAGGTTAGGGATAGGGCTAGTGTTCCCATTAGCATTAGGTCAGGGCTAGTGTTAGGATGAGCTTTGGGCTTAAGGTTAGGGTAATATTCATGTTTAGTGCTAGGTCAAAAGTTAGGGCTATGGATGTGGCTAAGGATATGGCTGGAGTTTGGGTTGTGGTAAGGGATATGTTTAGAACTGGGGATAGGGCTATGGAGAGACAGTTATTCTTAGGGCTAGTGATAGGGTTAGTTTTAGGGTTAGGGCTAAATTAGGGCTAGGATTAGTGCTAGGTTTAGTGTTAGGTTTAGGCGTAGGTTTAGTGCTAGGGTTAGGGTAAGGTATGATGTTACAGCTACGTTTTGGGCTAGGTCAAAGGATAAAATTAGGGATAGGGCTAGGGTTAATGTATTGTTAGGATTAAGACTAGGCTTAGTGCTAGGATTAGGGCTAGGATTTGTGTTAGGGTTAGGGCTAGGATTATGGCTAGGGCTAATGTCAGGTCTAGGGTTACAGTTAGGGATTGTTTTAGGGTTAGGTTTATAGCCAGATCTATTGTAAGAGTTAGGTTGAGTTTTAGGGTCAGCTTTGCAGCTAGGATATTATTAGGGTCGGAATCAGGGTTAGGGTATGTTTTAGGTTAAGGTTTAGGGTTAAGGCTCAAATTAGCATTAGAGTTAGTATTAGGGTTAGGGTAATGGATATGGTTAGGTTTAGGGTTCAGTTTAGGTTTAGGGTAATGGACAGCCTTAGTGTTAGGGATATTGCTAAGTTTAAGCCTAAGGATAGAATTCAGTTAGGGTTATGGTTAGGGTAATGGGTAGGATTAGAGCTACATTTAGGGATAGAGTTATTGTTAGGTTAGGGCTATGGTTAGTGTTAGGACTAAGGTCAAATTTCAGTTAGGGTTATAGTTAGGGTAATAAATAAGATTGGATCTAGGGTTAGGGCTAAAATTATGGTTAGGATTAAGGCCATTGTTTGGGTTAGTTCAAGGTTTAGTTTTTGGGTTACGTTTAGATTAAGTGTTGGGGCTATGGTTAGGGTTAGGAATAGGGTTAAAGCTAGTGTTAGGGCTCAGAATAGGGCTAGGTTTTGGGTTACGTTAGGAATAAGGTAGGACTACGGCTATTGTAAGAACTAGAGTTAAGATTAGGGCTAGTTTTAGAGATAGCATTAGGTCTAGGTCAAGGTCTAGTGTTTAGATTAGGTTTAGGTTTAGGGAGATGATTAGAGATAGGTTTAGTGTTAGGGTCAGAGTCAGGATCAGTGCTACTGATCAGGGTTAGTTATAGGACACAGATTAGGGATAGGATTAAGGCTAGGTGTAGGGTTAGGTTTTGTTTTAGGGTTAATGTAAGAATTATGGATAGGGCTAATGTCAATCTAGCATTATTGTTAGGCTAGGGTTAGAGTTAGGGCTATGGCTCAGTTTATTTTTAGAGCTAGGGCTAGGGTTAGGGCTAATTTTAGCATTAGCAATAGTGTTAGGGCCAGTGGTAGGATGGGGTTTAGGCTTAGATTTATTGTTTTGGTTAGATCTAGGTTAGGGCTAGGGCCTGCATTAGGATTAAGGTTAGGGCTAGTGTTAGGGTTTTGGTAACGGATAGGGTTAGAACTAGAAATAGGACTGGGGTGCAATTTAAATTATTCTTTGGGCTAGGGTTAGGGTAGGTTTACCGTTAGGGCTAAATTAGAGCTAGGATAAGTGCTAGGGTTAAAGTTAGGGTTAGGCCTATGGTTAGGGCTAGGGTTATGGTTAGTGTTAGTGTTAGGGTTAGAGTTAGATTTAGGGGAAGGGATGGGGTTATAGCTAGGTTTAGAGCTAGGGTTCTGGTTAGAATTTGATTTAGGTCTAGGGTTAGGTTTCGGGTTAGGATTAAGTTTAGGTTTAGTGCCAGATTGAGGGTATGTGTTAGGGCCAGGGCTAATGTCAGGTCTAGGTTCAAAGTAAGTGGTAGTTTTATGGTTAGGTTATGGCTAGGTCTAGTGTAAGGATTAGGTTTAGGGTAAGGGTCACGTTTAGAGCTAGGTGTTTTATTAGGGTCAGGGTCTGGGTATGGTTTGGTTTAGGTTAAGGTTTAGGGTTAAGGCTTGTATTACCATTAGGATTTGGTTTAGGATTAGGGTAATGGATAGGGTTAGGTTTAGGGCTAATGTCAGAGTAATGGATAGGGTTCTGTTAGTGATAGGGTTAGCATTAGGCCTAGGGTTAGCATTTAGTTTAGGCTTATCTTTAGGGTAATGGATAGGGTTAGAGCTAAGGTTAGGGCTAGAATTAAGGCTAAAATAATGGCTAGGGTTAGATTTGGGCCTAGGGTTAGTGTCAGGCTTAAGTTTAGGGTAAGTATTAGCGTTTGAGTTAGGGTTAGGTCTAGGGAGAGTGTTAGGGTTAGAGTCAGGCCTAGGGTTAGTGTTAGGGTTTGTGTTATGTTTAGGGAAATTGTTAAAATTTGAGCTAGGTTTAGGACTAGGGCGAGGGTTGGGTTAGGGTAGGTTTAGGTCTAGGGTTATGTTTAGGGTTACAATTAGGGCTAGGTTTTGGGCTAGGATAAGGGCTATATTTGTGTGATGTTTATGGCTAGCATTAGGGTTATGGGTAT
The DNA here is from genome assembly GCF_021218885.2 of Marmota monax. Lineage (NCBI taxonomy): Eukaryota > Metazoa > Chordata > Mammalia > Rodentia > Sciuridae > Marmota > Marmota monax. Next base: position 189,636 of record NW_026695117.1, on the reverse strand, counting down.
TGTAAGTGTTCGGGTTATGGTTATGGCTAGTTTTGGTGCTAGGGTTATGGATAAGTCTAGTGTTAGGGTTAGGTTTTGGGGTAGGATAAGTTTTAGATCTAGGGATTGTGTTAGGGTAATCATCACTCGTTTGGGTTAGGGTAAGGGCCAGAATTAGGAATAGCATTGGGTCTATGTATATGGTTAGTCTTTGTGTAAGGTTAAGGGTTATTGTTAAGGCTAGTTCAAGTTTTGTGTTTAGGGCTAGGGCTAGATTTATAACTCTATTTAGGATTAGGTTTGGTCTAGTGCTTGTGTTACTGTTAGGTTTATGTATAGTTACTGTGAGGTTTAAGCTAAGTTAGGGGTAGAGTTAGGGTTGGTTTAGGGTTAGTGTCAGGTTTAGATCTAGAGTTAGTGTTAGGGTCAGAATAAGGGTGTGGTTTTGGGATTATGGCTAGAGCTAGAATGAGGCCTAGGGTTAGGACTAGTAATACAGTTAGGGTTTGGGATAGGCTAAGGATTAGCATTAGGACTAGGGTAGCATTAGGGTGAGGGTTTGGCTTAGGGTTATGGATAGGATTAGGGTTAGGGTTAGTCTTAGAGTTAAACCCAGGTTTAGGGCTCAGATTAGTGCTAGGATATGTGTTAATATTAAGGCTAGGGCTAATGAAACAACTTAATTTCTGATTAAGGCTACTTTTTGGTTTAGAAATAAGGAATGTTTAAAGCTAGGGTTAGTATTAGCATCCGAGTCAGGGTCAGAGTTATTCCTAGGGTTAGGTTTAGCACTCAAATTATGGCAAGGTTTAGAGCTAGGTTTAGGGTTAGTGTTTGGTTTAGATTAAGGGTTAGTGTTTGGTTTATGGCATAGTTTTGTTTTAGGGCTAAGTTATGGTTAAGGCTAGTTTTCCAATTAGCATTAGGGACAGGGCTAATGTTAGGGTGAGATTTAGGCTTAAGTTTTGTGTTTGATCCAGGTTTAGGTGTAGGGCAAATGTTTGGGCTAAGGTTGAGGCTAGGGATAGGGCTAGGTTTGGGGTTATGGTAAGGGATAATTTTAGAACTAGGGATAGGGCTAGGGCAAGAATTAGAGTTAGTCTTAGGGATAGAGATAGGGTTAGGTTTAGTGTTAGGCCTAAATTAGGGCTAGGATTAGTGTTAGGGTTAGTGATAAGTTTAGGCCTAGGTTTTGGGCTAGGGTTAAGGTTAGCCTTAGTGTTATGGTAAGGTATGGTTTTACAGCTATGTTTATTGTTAGGGCAAGGGATAAAATTAGGGATAGGGCTGGGGTTAAGATCAGGGTAAGGATTAAGGCTGGTCTTAGAACTAGAATTAGGGATAGGTATAGGGCTAATGTCAGGTCTAGGTATAAAGTTAGGTAGGGTTAGGGATAGGGCTATGGCTCAGTTTTGTTTTAGAACTAGGCCTAGGGTTAGGGCTACTTTTATGATTAGCGATAGTGTTAGGGCTAAATGTAGGGTGAATTTAGGCTTAGATTTATTGTTATGGTTAGAATTAGGTTTAGGGCTATGGCTAGGGTTAGGGCTAAGTTTAGGTCTAGTGTTAGGGTTATGGTAACAGATAGGTTAGAACTAGAAATAGGGTTAGGTTGAGAGTTTGAGTTATTCTTTGGGCTAAGGTTCGTGGTAGGGTTAGGTTGAGGGCTAAATTAGTGCTAGGATTAGCGCTAGGGTTAGTGTTAGGGTTAGGCCTAGGGTTAGGGTTATTGTTGTGTTAGGGTTACGATTAGGTTTAGGGGGAGGGATAGGGTTATAGCTAGCTTTAGGTCTAGGGCCAGGGTTAGAATTATGGTTAGGACTAAGGTTAGGGTTTGGGTTAGAATTAAGACTAGGTTTAGGGCTAGGCTCAGGGTTTGTGTTAGGGCTATGGAAAGGATTAGGGCTAGGGCTATTGTCAAGTCTAGGTTTATGGTTAGTATTAGTTTTAGTATTAGGTTATGGCTATGTCTATTGTAAGGTTTAGGTGTAGGGTAAGGTTCAATGTTAGAGCCAGGTGTATTATTAGGGTCAGGGTCAGAGTAGGGTTTGGTTTAGATTAAGATTTAGGGTTTATGCTTGAATTAGTGATGGGTTCAGTTTAGGGTTTGGGTAATGGATAAAATTAGGTTTATGGTTCCAGTTAGGTTTAGAGTAATGGATAGGGTTAGTGTTAATGATAGGGTTATCGTTAGGCCTAGGGTTAGCATTTCGGTAAGGCATTTCTTTAGGGTAATGTATAGGGTTAGAACTAAGGTTAGGGCTAGGGTTAAGGTTAGGATTAGGGTTAGGGTTAGGGTTAGTCCTAGGGTTAATGTTAGGGTTAGGGTTAGGGTAAGTGTAGGCATTTGAGCTAGGGATAGGGATAGGGTGAGGGTTAGGTTTTGAATCAAGACTAGTGTTAAGTTTAGGGTTAGGGTTATCTTTAGGCTGAGGATTAGAGTTTGAGTTACGGTTAGGGTAGGGCGAGGGATAGCATTAGGGTTAGGTCTAAGGTTATGTTTAGGGTTCTGATTAGGGCTAGGTTTAGGGCTAGGATAAGGGCTAGGTTTTTTGTGATATTTAGGGCTAACATTGGAGCTTGGGTAATGTAAGAGTGAGGGATATGGTTATGGCTAGTTTTGGGATACGGGTAATGGATAAGTCTAGTATTAGGGTTAGGTTTTGGTTTAGGATAAGGTTTAGAGCTAGGGTTTCTATTAGATTAAGGGTCATTGTGGGGTTAAGGTTAATTTTAGGTTTAGAGCCACAATTAGGAGTAGCGTTTGGTCTAGTGAGAGGTTTAGTCTTTACGTTAGGTTAAGGGTTATTGTTAGGGCTAATGCTAGGTTTTTGTTTAGGGCTATGGCTAGATTGATGATTCTATTTAAAATTAGGTTTGTCGAGTGCTAGTGTTACTGTTATGTTTACGTATAGTTTTGCCGGTAGAGGTAGTGTTAGGGTTCAGTTTAGATGTAGGTCAGGTTTAGATCTAGGGTTAGTGTTAGGGTCCAAATAAGGGTCAGGTTTAGGGTTAGGGTTAGAGCTAGAATGAGGGCTATGTTTAGGACTAGGAATAGAGTTAGGGTTTGAAGAAGGCTAAGAATTAGGGTTAGGACTAGGGTAGCATTAGAATGACGATTTGGCTTAGGGTAAGGGATAGGGTAAGTGGTAGGGCTAGGGTTAGGGTAAGGGTTAGGGTTAGTGTTAGAGTTAAGGTTAGGGTTAGCGTTAGTGTTTGGGTTTGTGTTATAGTTAGGTTAAAAGTTAGTTTTAGGGTTAGGGATAAGGTTATTGTTAGGATTAGGGTTAGGATTAAGTGAGTGTTAGGGTTAGGGTTAGTGTCAGGGTTAGGGTTACTCTTAGGATTAGGATTACGGTTAGGACAGGTTTAGGTTTAGGGTTAGGTTAGGGTTTGTGTTAGGGTTAGGGTTAGGATTAGGTTTAGGGATAGGATTAGGGTTACATTTAAGATTAGGAATAGGGTTAGGGTTTGGGTTTGGTAAGTGTTAGGGTTAGGGTTAGTGTTCAGGTTAGGGTTACGGTTAGGGTAAGGTTTAGGGTTAGGGTTAGAGTTATGTTTATTATTAGGGTTAAGGATAGGGTTAGGATTAGTATTAGGGTTAAGGTTAGTTTAGGGTTATGGTTAGTGTTAGGGTTAGTTTTAGGGATTGGGTTAGGGTTAGGGTTTGGGTTAGGCTTAGGGTTACAGTTAAGATTAGGTTTACATTTAGGGTTAGGATTAAGGTTACGGTTAAGATAGGGTTACATTTAGGGTTAGGGTTAGTTTTAGGGTTAGGCTTAGGGTTAGGATTAGTGTTAGGTTTAGGGTTAGTGTTTGTGATAGGGTTATGGTTAGGGTTAGGCTTCAGGATAGGGTTAGGGTTAGTTTTTGAGTTAGGGTTAGAGTTAGGGTTAGGTTTAGTGTTAGGGTTAGTGTTAGGTTTAGGGTTAGCTTTAGGGTTAGCATTAAGGTTAGACTTAGCATTAGGATTGGGGTTACATTAGTGTTAAGGTTATGGTAATGGATAGAGGTAATTTTAGTGTTATGGTTATAGTTAGGGTTAGGTTTAGTGTTAGTGTTAGGTTTAGGCTTGGGTTAGATTTATGGTTAATGTTAGGGTTAGAGTTAGATTTAGTTTTAAGGTTAGGATTAGGTTTATGGTGAGGTTTAAGGTTAGTGGTAGGTTAGGTTTCGGTTTAATGTTAGGGTAAGGGTTAGGGTTAGGTTTAGGGTTAGTGTTCGAGTTAGGGTTTGGGTTATGGTTTGTGTTAGGGTTAGCTTTAGGGTTAGGGTTAGGGTTACTGTTAGGATTAGGTTTAGGGTTAGGGTTGCATTTTGGGTTAGTATTAGTGTTAGGGTTAATGTTAGGGTTAGCGTTAGTGTTTGGGCTAGGGATATAGTTATGTTTAGGGTTAGTGTTAAGTTTAGGTGTAGGGTTAGTGTTAGGTTTAGTGTTAGGATTAGGTGAGTGTTAGGGTTAGGGTAATGGTTAAGGTTACTGTTTGGATTAGGGTTAGGTTTATGGTCTAGATTTTGTTTAGGGTTAGGTTAGGGTTTGTGTTAGGGTTAGAGTTAGGGTTAGGGTTAGGGTTAGGATTAGGGTTATGTTTAGTGTTAGGATAATAGTTAGTGTTAGGGTTAGGTTTATTGTTTGTGTTAGGGTTAAGGATTAGTGTTAGGGTTAGGGTTAGGGTTTGAGGTAAGGTTACTGTTATGGAAAGGTTTAGGGTTTGTATTAGGATTAGGGTTAGGGTTACGATTAGGATTAACTTTAGGGTTAAGGATAGGGTTAGGGATACGGTTAGGGTTAAGGTTAGGGTTAGGATTAGCGTAAAATTTAGGGTTAGGGTTAGGATTAGGATGGGTGTTAGGGTTAGGATTGATGTTAGGGTTATTTTTAGGGCTAGGGTTAGGACCGGGTTTAGTGTTACAGTTAGCAATAGGGTTAGGTTTTTGGTTAGTGTTATGGTTAGCATAAGGAATAGAGTTAAGTTTAGGGTTAGTGTTAGCATTAGGGTTTGGATTAGGGTTAGGGTTAGTTTTAGAGTTTAAATATTCTTAGAGTTAGGTTTAATATTATGGTTAGTGTTCGGGTTAGGGTTAGGGTTACAGTAAGCTTTAGGGTTGATGTTAGTGTTAGTGTTAGGGTTAGGGTTAGAGTTATGGTTACGTTTATGCTTAGGTTGAGAGTTAGTGTTAGGTTTAGTGTTAGGGTTTGTGTTATGGTTAGGGTTTGGGTTAGGGTTAGGTTTACAATTAAGATTAGGTTTATGGTTAGGGTTATGGGTAGTTTTAGGGTTAGGGTTAGGGTTAGGGTTAGAGTTACTGTTAGGGTTAGCGTTAGTGTTTGTGATAGGGTTAGGTTTAGGGTTAGGGTTCAGGTTAGGGTTAGGGTTAGTTTTGGAGTTAGGTTTAGGGTTGGGATTCAGGTTAGTGTTAGGGTTACTGTTAGGGTTATGTTAGTGTTTGTGATAGGGATAGGGTTAAGGTTATTTTTAAGGTTATGTTAAAGATTAGAGTTAGATTTAGGGCTAGGCTTAGGGTTAGGGTTAGGGTTTGGGTTAGGATTAGGGTTCGTGAGAGTGTTAGGGTTAGGGTTAGGGTTAGGTTTAGTGTTAGGGATAGGGTTAGGTTTAGGGTCATTGTAAAGGTTAGTGTTAGTGTTAGTGTTAGGGTTAGGGATAGTATTAGAGTTAAGGATAGGTTTATGTTTAGTTTTAGGTTTAGGGTGGGGTTAGGGTAAGGTTTGGGTTCGTGTTAGTGTGAGGAAGAGGGTTGGTGTTAAGGTTAGGGTTAGGATTAGGGTTACCTTTAGTGTTAGTGCCAGGGTTATGGTTAGGGAGAGCGTTAGGGTTAGGGATAGGTTTAGGGTTAGGGCTATGGTTAGGGTTAGTGTTAGTGTTACAGATAGGGTTAGGGTTATATTTATGGTTTGTTTTAGGCTTAGGTTTAGGGTTATGTTTAAGGTTAGTTTTAGGATTAGGGTTAGAGTTAGGTTCCGGATTCAGGTTAGGGTTAGAGTTCAGGTTAGGTTGAGGTTTAGTGTTAGAATTGTGTGTGTGTGTGGGATATAGTATGTGTTAGGCTAAGATTTAGATTTAGGGTTTGTGTTAGGATTAGGGATATGGTAAGGTTTAGGGTTAGTTTTAGGATTAGGGGTACAGTGAGGCTTAGGGTTAGTTTTAGGTTTAGTTTTAGGGTTACTTATAGATAAGGGTTAGTATTAGGGTTAGGGTTTGTGTTAGGTAAGAGTTAGGGTGAGGGTTAGGGGTAGGGTTATGTTTAGGGTTAGATTCGGTGTTAGTGTAAGTGTTAGGGTTAGAGTTAGGAATAGTGTTAGGGTTAGGGATAGGTTTAGGGTTACTTTTAGGTTTATGGTTAGAATTAGGGTCAGGGATAGTGTTAAAGTTAGGGTTAGGCTTATCATTAAGGTTAGTGTTCGGGTTAGGGTTAGGTTTATGGTTAAGTTTAGTTTCGGGGTTATGGTTAGGATTAGGGTTAGACTGAGGCTTAGGGTTAAGTTTAGGGTTAGTGTAAGGGTTACTTGTAGGTTAGGGTTAGTGTTAGGTTAAGGGTTAGGATTAGTGTTAGGGTTAGGGTTAGGGTTAGTGTTAAGTTTAGGGCTAGGGTAAGGGTTAGGGTTAGTGTTAGGTTTTGGGATAGGGTTTGGGTAAGTGTTAGAGTAAGGGTTATGGTTAGGGATTGGGTTAGGGTTTGGGTTAGAGTTAAGTAAACTTTAGGGTTAGGGTTAGTGTTATGGTTTGGGTTAGGGTTAGGTTTCCAGTTAGGGTTAGTCTCATAGTTAGTGTTAGGGTTAGGGATAGTGTTAGGGTTAGTGTTAGGGTAGGGTTATGGTTTGTGTTATAGTTAGGGTTAGGGTTAGGATTTGTGTTAGGATTAGGTTTAGGATTACGGTTGGATTATGGTTACAGTTAGGATTAGTGTTAGGGTTAGGTTTAGTGTTAGGGTTAAGTGTAGAGTTAGTGTTAGTGTCAGGGTTAGGATTAGTGTTAGTTTTAGGGTTAGGGTTAGTGTTAAAATAAGGATTAGTGTTAGGTTTGGGGTTAGGGTTAGTGATAGGGTTAGAATTACGTTTAGGGTTACCATTAGGGTTAGGTGTAGGTTTTGTGTTTGGGTTAGTGTTAATGTTAGTTTTAGGGTTAGGGTTAGGGTTAGGTTAGGTGTAGGATTATGGTTTGGGTTAGGGTTTGTGTAAGGGTTACAGTTAGGATTACCGACAGGGTTGAGGTTAGGGTTAGGATTACGATTAGGGTTAGGGTTAGGGCTTGTGTTAGGTTAAGTTTTAGTGTTAGTGTAAGGGTTAGGGTTAGAATTATGGTTAAGATTAGGATTAGGGTTAGGTTTAGGAATAGTGTTTGGTTGAGGGTTATATTTAGTATTAGTGTTAGTGTTAGGGTTAGGGTTAGGATTAGTGTTATGATTAGTGCTAGGTTTAGGTTAGGGTTAGGGTTACCGTTAGGTTAAGATTAGGGTTAGGTTTTGGATTCGTGTTAGGTTTAGTGTTAGAGTTATATTAGGGATAGGATTAGGTTTGGGTTCATATTAGGGTAGGGTTAGAGTTAGTGTTATGTTTAGGTTTGGGGTTAGGTTTAGACTTAGGGTTAGGGTTACAGTTAGGATTAGGGTTAGTGATTGGGTTAGGGTTAGGGTTAGGGTTAAAGTTAGGTTTTGGTTTACGGTTGGGGTTAGTGTTAGAGTTAGGTTTAGGGTTAGGTTTATTTTTAAGATTATGGTTAGGGTTACAGTACGGTAAGTTTTAGGTTTCTAGTTAGAGTTTGTGTTAGGTTTAGGGTTAGTGTTAGGGTTATGTTAGTGTTAGGGTTAGTGTTAAAGTTAGTGTTTGGGTTAAGGTTATAATTAGTGTTAGTGTTTAGGTTAAAGTTAGTGTAAAATTAGGGTTAGGATTAGGGTTAGATTAGATATAGGGTTATGTTTAAGTTTATGTTTTATGTTATGGTTAGTGTTAGGTTTAGGATTAGGGTTAGGGTTGCAGTTAGGATTAGGGTTACTGTTAGTGTTAGGGATAGTGTTAAGATTAGAATTAGTGTTAGTGTAGGGTTAGGATCAGCATTAGGATAAGGTTTAGGTTTAGGTTTAGGGTTATAATTAGAGTTTGTGTTAGTGTTAGGGTTAGGGTTAGTTTTGGGTTTAGGGTTCATGTTAAGGATAGGGTTAGGTTAGATTTAGTTTAGGACTAGAGTTTGGCTTAGGGTTCGTGTTAAGGTTAGGTTTAGGGTTAGTGTTAGGTTTAGGTTTAGTGTTAGTGTTAGGGTTTGTGTTCGGATTACAGTCATAGTTATCGTTAGTGTTTGGTTTAGCATTATAATTAGGTTTAGGGTTAGAGTTAGGGTTAGGATTAGGATTAATGTCAAATTTAGAGTTAGGTTTAGTTTTAATGTAAGGGTTAGGGTTAAAGATAGTGTTAGGGTTTGGTTTAGTGTTAGGGTTAGGATTAGGATTCGGTTTAGGTTTCGGGTTAGTGTTAGAGTTGATGTTATTGATAGAGTTAGGGTTACTGTTAGGGTGAGGTAAGTGTTAGGGTTAGGGTTACAGTTAGTATTAGGGTTACAATTAGGTTTAGGGTTGCGGTTAGGATAAGGGTTAGTGTTAGTGTTAGAGATACTGTTAGGGTTAAAGATAGGGTTAGGGTTAGGTTAAGCGTTAGGATAAGGTTTGGATTTGGGGTTATAATTTGAGTTAGTGTTAGTGTTAGGGTTAGGGTAAGTGTTAGGGTTAGGATTAGGGTTAGTGTTAGGATTAGGGTTAGTGTTAGGATTAGGGTTAAGTTAGAGTTAGGGTTAGGGTTAGGATTAGGGTTAGTATCAGCATTGGGGTTAGGTTTGTGTTTAGGGTTCATGTTAAAAATAAGGTTAGGGTTAGGGTTAGGTTAGCGTTAGGGTTTGGCTTAGGGTTCCTGTTTTGATTAGGATTAGGGGTAGTGTTATGTTTAGGTTTAGCGTTAGTGTTAGGGTTAGTGTTAGGATTATACTTAGGGTTAGCATTAGTGTTTGGTTTAAAGTTATAAATAGGTTTAAGTTTAGAGTTAGGGTTAGGATTAGGGTTAATGTCAGGTTTAAAGTTAGGTTTAGTTTTAATATAAGGGTTAGGGTTAGAGATAGGGTTAGGGATTGGGTTAGTGTTAGGATTCGGTTTAGGGTTCGGTTTAGGTTTCGGGATAGTGTTAGGATTGATGTTATTGTTATTGTTAGGGTTAATATTAGGGTTAGGTAAGGGTTAGGGTTAGGGTTAGTGTTATGTTAGGATTAGGGTTAGTTTTAGGGTTAGGATTATGGTTAGGGTTAGTGTTAAAGTTAGGTTTACATTTAGGTTTAGGGTTATAATTAGGTTTAAAGTAAGGGTTAGGGTTATTCTTAGGGTTAGGGTTAGAGTTTGTGTTCGAGTTAGGGTTAGGGTTAGGTTTAGTGTAAGTTGTCGGATTATGATTTGGGGTATGGTTAGTTTTAGGGATTGAGTTAGTGTTTGGGTTAGGTTTAGGGATAGGGTAATGGGTAGAGTTAGGGTTAGGGTAAGGGTTAGGGTTAGTGTTAGATTAGTGTTAGGGTTAAGGTTAGGGTTAGGGTTAGTGTTGGGTTTAGGTTTAGGTTGAGGGTTAGGGTTAGGGTTAGGATTAATATTAGGGTTAGGGTTAAGTTTAGGGTTAGTGTTACAGTTAGGGTTAGGGTTAGGGTTCGAGTGAGGGTTAGGGTTAGGATTTAGTTTAAGGTTAAGGTTAGTTTTAGAGTTAGGATTAGGGTTAGGGTTTGTATTACGGTTAGTGTTAGGGTTAGGGATAGGCTTACGATTACGATTAGGCTTAGAGATAAATTTAGGGTTTGTGTTTGGGTTAGTGTTAGGGTGAAGCTTAGGGTTAGTGTTAGAGTTAGGGTTAAAATTAGGGTGAGATTTAGGGTTAGGGTTAGGTTGATTTTTATGGTTAGGGTTCTAGTTTGGGTTATGTTTAGGTTTAGAGTTAGGGTTAGGGTTGGTGTTAGTGTTAGGGTTGGATTAAGTGTTGTGCTTAGTGTTAGATTAGGGTTATTGTTAGGGTTAAGGATCAGGTTCAGGTTAGGGTTAGGTTTAGTTTTAGGGTTAGAGTTAGGGTTAAGCTTATGGTTAGTGTTCGGGTTAGCATTAGGGTTAGAGTTAGGATTAGTGTTATGATTAGCATTAGGGTTAGGGTTAGTGTTAGGATTAGGGATAGGGTTAGGGATAGAGTTAGGTTTAGTGTTAGTGTTAGGGTTGGGTTTAGAATTAGGGTTAGTATTTGTGTTAGGGTTATGGTTATGGTTATGGTTAGGGTTAGGGTTAGTGTTAGGATTAGTGTTAGAGTTAGTGTTATGTTTAGGGTTAGTGTTAGTGTTAGGGATAGTGTTAGGTTAGTGTTAGGTTTAGGGTTAGGTTTAAGCTTAGTGTTATCGATAGGTTTAGGGTGAGGGTTAGTGTTAATGTTAGGGTTAGTGTTAGTGTTAGGGTTAGATTTAGGGTTAGTGTTAGCCTTAGTGTTTTTTTTACAGTTAGGGTTAGGGTCAAGTTTAGGATTAGAGTTTGGGAAAGGTTTAGAGATGGGATTAGGGTTATTGTTAGTGTTACTGTTAGGTTTAGTGTTAGGATTAGGTTTAGGTTTAGGGTTAGGGTTAGGGTGAGTTTTAAGGTTATGGTTAGTCTTAGGGTTATGTTTAGTGTTATGCTTATGGTAAAGATTAGGGTTTGGTTTAGGGTTTGGATTCCGTTTAGTGTTAGGTTAGTGTTAGGGTTACAGTTAGGGTTAGTGTTAGGGGAGGGTTAATAAGGTTAGGTTTAGTGTTAGAGAAAGGGTTAGGGTTAAGTTTACGTTAAGTTTAAGGTTAGGTTTCATGATAGGGTTAAGATTGGGGGCAATGTTAGGTTTATGTTAGGGTTAGGGTTAGGGTTACTGTAAGTTTTAGGGTTAGGGTTAGGATGAGAGTTACAGTTAGGGTTTGGGTTAAGGTAAGGGTTATTGTTAGCTTTAGGTTTAATGTTAGGCTCAGGTAAGGGTTAGGGTTAGGGTTAGGGTTGTGTTTGGGATTAAGGTTAAATTTAGGGTTAGAGTTAGGGTTAGTTTTAGGTTTAGGTTTAGGGTTAGGGTTAATGATAGGCTGAGTTGAGGTTTAGGGTTATGGTTAGTTTTAGCGTTAGGGTTAGGGTTAGTGTTAGTGGTAGGTTTAAGATTACATTTAGGTTTATGGTTAGGGTAAGTGTTAGGGTTAATGTTAGGTTTAGGGTTAGTGTAAGGGTTAATGTTAGGGTTAGTATTAGGGTTGGGTTTAGGGTTCATGTTAGCATCAGGATTAGGGTTAGTGTTAGGTTTAGGTTTAGGTCTAGGGTTAGTGTTTTTCTTAGGGTTAGGGTTAGGGATAGTGTTAGGGTTAGGGATAAGTTTAGGGTTAGTTTTAGCATTAGGCCTAGTGTTAGGATTAGAATTAGTGTTAGGGTTATGTTTAGGTTTAAAATTAGCGTTATAGTGAGTTTTAAGGTTAGTGTAAATTTAGGGTTAGGGTTAGTTTTAGTGTTAGGTATAGGGTTCATTTTAGCATGAGGGTCAGGGCTAGAATTAGTGTTATGTTAGGGTTAGGGTTTGCTTAATGTTAGGGTTAGGTTTAGGATTAAGGTGAGTTTTTGGGTTAGGGTTAGGGTTAATGTTCGGGTTAGGGTTAATTTTAGATTTAGCGATACAGTTAGGGTTATGGTTAGTGTTAGGTTAGTGTTAGGGTAAGAATTATGGTTTGTGTTAGGGTAAGGTTTAGGTTTAGGTTTTCTGTAAGGGTTAGGATTAAACGATAGGTTTAGTGTTAGGGTTAGGGTTAGTGTTGCATTTAGGGTTATGATTAGGATTAAGAGTAGTGTTTGGGTTAGTGTTATACATAGGTTTAGGGTTAGTGTTATGGTTAGAGTTAGGGTCAGTGTTACACTTATGGTTATGATGACGAAGAGGGTTAGAGTGAGGCAAAGTGTTAGTGTTAGGGTTAGTTTTATGGTTACAGTTAGGTTAGGTATAGTTTTAGGGTTAGTGTTAGTGTTACTGTCAGTGTTAGGGTAAGGGTTAGGGTTAGTGACAAAGTTAGTGTTGGGGTTAGGGTTAGTGTTAGATTAGGGTTAGTGTTAGGGTTAGTGTTCATGTTAGGGTTAGGGTTATGGTTATGTAAGGGTTAGGGTTAGTGTTAGGTTATGGGTAGGGTCATGTTTTGCTATAAGGTTTGTGTTAGGTTTATGGTTAGGTTAGGGTTAGGGTAACGTTAGATTTAGGTTTAGGGTTAGATTTAGGGTTAGGGTTAGTGTTAGGGTTAGGTTAGGTTTAAGTTTAGTGTTAGAGTTTATCGTTATTTTTAGGGTTAGTGTTAGGATTAGTGTTAGGGTTAGGGTTAGTGTTAGGTTTAGGTTTAGGGTTAGGATTAGTGTTAGGTTTAAAGTTACGGTTAGGATTCATGTTAGGGTTAGGGGTAGGGTTAGTGTTAGGGTTAGGAATAGGTTTAGGGTTAGCATTAGTGTTAGCATTATTGTTACGTTTAGGGTTATGATTAGGTTTAGGATTTGTTTTGGGGTTAGTGTTAGACTTAGATTTAGGGTTAGTGTAGGGCTGGAGATAGGTTTAGTGTTACAGTTAGGGTTGGGTTATGGTGAGGCTTAGGGTTAGTGTTAGGTTAGGGTTAGGGTTAGGGTTAGAGTAATTGTTAGGATTACAGATAGATATTAGGTTTAGGGTTAATGTTAGGATTAGGTTTAGGTTTAGGATTAGGGTTAGTGTTTGAGTTAAAGTAACTGTTAGGGTTAGGGTTTATGTTAGGGTTAGTTTTAGGATTTGTGTCAGGGTTAGGATTAGGGTTAGTGTTAGGGATAGGTTTAGTGTTAGGGTAAGGTGAAGGTTAGGGTTATTATTAGGGTTAGGGTCAGGGTTGGGTTTAGGTTTAGGGATAGAGTTAGTGTTAGTGTTAGTGATACGTTAGGTATAAGGTTAGAGTTAGGGTTAGGGATAGGGATAGAATTAAGTTTCGGTTTAGGGTTAGGGTTAGTGTTATGGTTAAGATTAGGTTTAGGGATAGGGTTAGGGTTAGGTTAAGGTTTAGGGTTAAGTTTACTGGTATGGTTAAAATTATTGTTGGTATAGGTTTAGGGTTAGGGTTAGTGTTAGGGTTAGGGTTAGGGTTAGTGTTAGGGTTAAGGTTAGGATTTGTCTTAGGGTTATGGTTAGAATTATGTTCAAGGTTCTGGTTATGGTTAGGACTAGGGTTAGAATGAGGTTTAGGGATAGGTGAATTAGGGTTCAATATAGGGTTAGTGTTAGGGTTAGGTTTGGGATTAAGTTAGTTTTGGGTTAGGGTTAGGTTTATGGTTCATGTTAGGGTTAAAGTTTAGGTTAGTGTTAGCTTTAATTTTAAAGTTAGGGTTAGGGTTAGGGTTAGTGTAAGGGTTAGGATTAGGGTTGTAGTTAGGTTTAGTGTTAGTGTTAGGATTAGGGTTAAGTTTAGGGTTAGCTTACGGTTAAAATTACGGTGAGTGTTAGAGTTATGCTTACGATTAGGGTTATTGTTAGTGGTTGGGTTAGGTTCAGGGTTTGTTTTAGGATTACAGTTAGGGTTAGAGTTAAAGTTATGGTTAGTGTTAGTTTTAGGGTTAGTGTTAGGGTTAGGGTTAGGGTTGCTTATAGGGTTAGAGTTATGGTTAGAATTATCATTTGTGTCAGGTTTAGGGTTATGTTTAGTGTTAGGGTTAGGGTTAGAGTAAAATTTTGGTTTAGGTTTAGGATTAAGGTTAAAATTAGTTTTGTTTTAGGTTTAGGGTTAGGGTTAGTGTTAGGTTATGATTTAGGTTAGTGTTAGCTTTAGGGTTAGGGTTTGAGATGGGGTTACAGTTAGGGTTATGATTAGGGTTATGATAAAGTTTAGGATTAGGGTTTGAGTTAGGTTTAGGGTTAGGTTTGGGTTAGATTTAGGTTAGGGTTAGGGCTAGAATTAGGGTTAGTGTTAGGGTTAAGTTAAGGGTTGGGGTTAAGATTATTGTTAGGGTGAGGGATAGGGTTTGGGTCTAATTAGGGTTAGAGTTAGTTTTATGATTCATGTTAGGATTAAAGTAGGGTTAGAGTTAGGGTTAGGGTTAGGTTAGGGATAAGTTTAGGATTAGGTTAAGTGTTATGGTTAAACTTAGTGTTAGGTTTAGGGATAAGATTTGGGTTAAATTAGCGTTAAATTTATGATTTGTGTTAGGATTAAGGTTAGGAATTTTGTGAGGTTTAGGTTTACGGTAAAGATTAGGGTTATTAGTGTTAATGTTAGCTTTAGGGTTAGGGTTATTTTTAGGTTAGGGTTAGCGTTAGGTTTAGTGTTAGGGTTACGTTTAGGATTAGGGTTAGGGTTAGTGTTATGGTTAGGATTATGGTTAGGGTTAGGGTAAGAGTTAGTGTTTGGGTTTGAGTTATATTTAGTGTTAGTGTTAGGGGTATGGTTAGTGTTAAAGTTAGGGTTAGGATTAGGGTAAGGTTTCTTGTTAGGTTTAGGATAAGGGTTAGTGTAGGTTTAGTTTCGGATAGGATTAGTGTTATGTTTAGGGTTAGGGTTAGGGTAAGATTTAGGGTTAGTTTCAGGATGAGGGTTAGCTTTAGGTTTAGGATTAATGTTATGGTTACGGTTAGGGATAGGGTTATGTAAGGTTAGTGTTTAGTTTTGGGTTAGTGTTAGGTTTATGTTTAGTGTATGTGTTACAGAGAGGGTTAGTGTTAGGGTTGTGTTTGGGTTAGGATTAAGGTTAGGGTTCATGTTAGGGATAGGGTTAGGGTTAGTATTAGGTATTGGTTTAGAGTGAGGGTTACAGTTAGGATTAGGGTTAGGGTTAGGTTTAGGTTTAGGATTAGGAAAACTATTAGGGTTAAATTAAGGATTACTTTTAAAATTACATTTAGGGTTATGGTTGGGGTTAGTTTTGGGGTTAGAATTAGAGTTAGAGTTCAGTTTATGTTTAGGGTTAGTTTTAGTGTTAGGCTTAGGATTAGGTTTAGGGTTAGTGTTAGGGTTAGTATTAGCATTATAGTTATGATTTGTGTGAGGGTAAGTGTTATGGTTAGGGTTTGTGTTAAGGTTAAAGTTAGATTCAGATTTTGGGTTATGGTTAGTAAGAGGGTTAAAGTGAGGCATAGGCTTATGTCAGGGTTAGTTTTAGGGTTATGGGTAGGTTAGTGTTAGTGATAGGGTTAGAGTTAGGGTTAGTGTTAGGGATAGGGTTAAGTTTAGATTTAGGTATAGGGTTAGGGTTAGGTTTAGGGTTAGGGTTAGTGATAGGGATAGGGTTGAGTTTAGGGTTATTGGTAGGGTTAGGGTTAGGGTTAGTGTTAAACTTAGGGTTAAGGTTAGGGTTAGGGTTTGGGTTAGTGTTAGGTTTAGTGTTGGGTTTAGGGTTAGGGTAAAAGTTGGGAAATGGTTAGGGTTAGTGATATGTTAGGATTAGGGTTATGTTTTGGGTTAGGGTTTGTGTTAGCGTTATGGTTAGGGTAAGGATTAGGGTTAGGGTTTCTATAGCCATAGGGTTAGGGTTAGGATTAGGTTTGTGTTAGGTTTAATGTTAAGTTTAGGATTAGGGTTAAGGACAGGTTTAGTGTTAGGTTTATGGTTACTTTTAGGGTTAGTGTGAGGGTTAGAGTTAGGTTTAGGGTTAGTGTTAGGGTTAAGTTTAGTGATAGGGTTAGTGTTAGGGTTACTGTTCAGGTTAGGGTTCATGGTAGGTTTAGGGTTAGGGTTAAGTTTATGGTTATTGTTATGGTTAGGATTAGTGTTTGGGTTAGTGTTAGAGTTAGGTTTAGGGATAGTTTTAAAATTAGGGTTAGGGTTAGGGTTAGTGTTAGGGTTAAGGTGAGGCTTGGGGTTAGTGTTACAGTAGGGTTAGGGTTAGGGTTAGAGTTAGTGTTAGGGTTAGGATTAGGTTTAAATTTTGTGTTTGGGTTAGGTTTATGGTTATGACTAGGGTTACTATTAGTGTTTGGGTTAAGTTTAGGGTTAGGTTTAGTGTTAGGGTTAGGAATACTTTTAGGGTTAGTGTTATCACTAGGTTTAGTGTTAAGGTTTTTCTTATTGAGGATTAGGATTAGGGTATGGTTAGTTTTAGGGGTAGGGTTAGGGTTAGTGTTAGGGGTAGGGTAAGGTTTTTGGTTAGTGCTACATTTTGGTTAGGGTTAGGTATTGGTTATGGTTAGGGATAATTTTAGGGATAGGGTTTGTGTTATGTTTAGGGTTAGTGTTAATGTTGGGTTAAAATTTTGTTTAGGGTTAGGTATTGGTTATGGTTAGGGTTAATTTTAGGGATAGGGTTTGAGTTATGTTTAGGGTTAGTGTTAATGTTGGGGTTAAAATTTTAGTTAGGGTTAGGGTTAGGGTAAGGTTTAATGTTATGGTTAGGGTTAGAATTAGGGTTAGAGTAAGTTTTAGGGATAGGGTTAGGGTTATGGTTACAATTAGTATTACTTTTAGTGTTAGGATAAGTGTTAGGGTTAGAATTAGGGTTAGTGTTAGATTTAGATTAGGGTTTGTGTTGGGGTTCTGCTTAGTGTTATAGTTTGGGTTACAATAAGGGATAAGATTAGGGTTAGAGTTAGGTTAGTGTTAGGGTTAGGGTTTGGGTTATGGTTAGGGTTAGTTTTAGGATTAGTGTTTGTGTTAGGGTTAGTGTTATGTTTTAATTAGGGTTAGGGTTAGGGTTAGTGTTAGGTTTAGCATTCGTGTTAGGTTTAGGTTTAGGGTTTGGGTTAAATTTAGGGTTAGAGTTAGTGTTTTTGATAGGGTTATAGTTAGGTTTAGGGTTACTATTAGTGTTAGGGTTAGGGTTAGTTATAGGTTTAGGGTTAGAGTTAGGGTGAGGGTTAGGGTGAGATTTAGGTTTACAGTAAGGTTTAGGTATAGTGCTCGGATTAAGGTTAGGGTTTGCGTTAGGTTTAGTGTTAGGATTAAGATGAAGATTAATGTTAGAATTAGTGTTATTTTAGGGTTTGTGTTAGGGTTAGAGTTAGTGTTAGGGTTAGGGTTAAAGTAAGTGTTAGGGTTAGGGTTAGAGTTAAAGTGAGAATTCATGTTACAGTTAGGGTTAGTGTTAGGGTTAGGGTTACAGTTAGAATTAGGGTTAAGGTTAGTGTTAAGTTAGGGTTAGGGTTAGTGTTAGGTAAAGGTTTAGGGTTAGGATGAGGTTTAGGGTTAATGTTAGGGTGACGCTTAGCTATAGGGTTAGGGTTATGGTTAGGGTTAAATTAAGGTTAGTGTTTTGTTTAGGTTTTCTGTTACTGTTAGGGTTAGGTTCCGGTTAGGGTTAGGGTTTGGGTTCCTGTTAGGGTTAAGTTTAGGGTTAGTATTAGGAATACATTTAGGGTGAGGGTTAGAGTTAGGGTTAGGGTTATTGTTAGTGTTAGGTTAGATTTATGATTAGGGTTAGGGTAGTGTTAGGGTTAGGTTTAGGGTGTGGATTAGGTTTAATGTTAGGGTTAGAGTTAGGGTTAGATTTGTTTAGGGTTAGGCTAAGGTTACAGATAGGGAGAGGGTTCGTGTTAGTGTAAGGTTTAGGGTTAGTCTTAGTAATAGGTTTAGTGTTAGGGTTAGGGTTAGGTTTAGCATTAGAGTTTGGGTTAGAGTTATAGTTAGGTATAGGTTTAGTGTTAGGGTTTGGGTGAGTGTTAGTGTTAGGTTTAGTGTTAGGATTAGTGTTAGGGCTAGGGTTAGGGTTACTGTTAGTTTTAGTGTTAGTTTTAGGGTTAGGGTTAGTGTTAGTGTTAAGTTTAGGGTTAGGTATTGGGATAGGGTTAGGGTTATTGTTGGAGTAAGGGTTAGGTTGAAGCTTAGGGTTAGTGTTAGTGTTAGGGTTAGGTTAAGAGTTAGTGTTAGGGTTAGGTTTAGGTTTAGGGTTAGTGTTAGAGTTAAAGTTAGAGTTAGGGTTAGGGTTAGTTTTAGGGTTAACGTTAGGATTTGGGTTAGGGTTAAGTTTAGTGTTTGGGTTTGGGTTACGGTTACAAATCGTGTTAATGTTAGGGTTAGGGTTATTGTTAGGTTTTTGGTTAGGTTTAGGGTTAGTGTTAGTGTTAGGGTTAGTGTTAGTTTTAGGTTAGGATTAGGAATATTGTTAGTTTTAGATTTAGGATTAGGTTTAGGGTTAAAGTTTGTGTTAGGGTTAAGGTTAGGTTTAGCTTTAGCTTTAGGTTTCATGTTAGGGTTAATGTTAGTGTTAGAGTTAGAGATAAGTTGAGGCTTAGGGTTAGTGTTAGGGTTTGAATTAGGATTAGGTTTTGGGTTACGGTTAGTGTTAGGTTTATGGTTAGGGTTAGGTTTAGGGTTAGAGTTAGGGTTATGTTTAGTATTAGGGTTAATTAAGGTCAATGTTTGTGTTATGGTTACAATTAGGTTCTGGATAAATACAAAATTAGGATTAGAGATAGGGTTAGGCTAGTGTTACATTAGGTTAGGGTTAGGGATAGGGTTAGTGTTAGTTTTAGGTTAGGGTTATTGTTAGTTTTAAGTTTAGGTTGAGAGTTAGAGTTAGGGTGAGTTTTAGGGTTAGGATAAGTGATAGGTTTAGGTTTAGGGTTAGGGTTAGTGTTAGGGTTAGGGTGAGGTTTAGTGTTTGGATTATGTCTAGGGTTAGGGTTAGTGTTAAGTATTGGGATAGGTTTAAGTTAGTGATAGGGTTAGGGCTAGTGTTAGGATTAGGGTTAGGGTTAGGGTTAGGGTTAGGGTTAGGGTGAGGGTGAGGGTGAGGTTTCGTGTTTGGGTTAGGGTTAGGGTTAGTGTTAAGTGTAGGGTTAAGATTAGGGTTAGTGATAGTGTTAGGGTTGGGGTTAGGGTTAGGGTTAGGGTTAGTGTTATGGTTAGGGTTAGGTTTAGTGTTACAGTTAGTGTTAGTGTTAGGGTTATGGTTAGTGTTTGGATTAGGTCTAGGGTTAGGGTTATTGTTAAGTATTGGGATAGGTTTAGGTTAGTGTTAGGGTTTGGGTTAGTGTTAGTGTTAGGGTTAGGGTTAGGGTTAGTGTTAGGTTTAGGATGAGGTTTCGTGTTTGGGTTAGGGTTAGGGTTACTGTTAAGTGTAGGGTTAGGATTAGAGTTAATGATAGTGTTAGGGTTTGGATTAGGGTTAGGGTTAGTGTTAGTGTTATGGTTAGGGTAAGGGTTAAGTTTTGATTTCATGGTAGGGTTAGGGTTATGGATACTGTTAGGGTTAGGATAAAGGTTAGGGTTATTAATAGGCTTAGGTTTAGGTTTAGAGTTAGTGTTAGGTTAGAGTTAGTGTTAGTGTTAGGTTGGGGTTAGTGTTAGTGTTAGGGTGAGGTTTTGTGTTTGGGTTAGGGTTAGGGTTAATGTGAAGTTTAGGGTTAAGATTAGGATTAGTTATAGTGTTAAGGTTGGGGTTAGGGTGACGGTTAGGGTTAGGGTTAGTGTTATGGTTAGGGTGAGGTTTAGTGTTACGGTTAGTGTTAGTGTTTGGATTAGATCTAGGTTTAGGGTTAGTGTTAAGTATTTGGAAAGGTTTAGGTTAGGGTTAGGGTTTGGGTTAGTGTTAGGATTAGGGTTAGGGTTAGTGTTATGTTTAGGGTGAGGTTTCGTGTTTGGGTTAGGGTTAGGGTTACTGTTAAGTGTAGGGTTAAGATTAGGGTTAGTGATAGTGATAGGGTTGCGATTAGGATTAGGGTTAGTGTTAGTGTTACAGTTAGGATAAAGGTTAAGTTTTGATTTTGTGGTAGGGTTAGGGTTATGGATACTGTTAGGGTTAGGATAAAGGTTAGGGTTATTAATAGGGTTAGGGTTAGAGTTAGTGTTACATTAGGCTTAGTGTTAGGGTTAGGTTAAGGTTAGGGTTATGGTTAAAGTTAGGGTTTGTTTTACAGTTAGGGTTAGTATTGGGGTTAGCGTTAATGTTAGGGTTAAAGTTAGTGTTAGGATTAGGTTTAGGGTTAGCGTTAAGTAAACTTAAGGATTAGGTTTAGTGGTTAGGGTTAGAATTCGTTGTAGGGTAAATTTAGGGGTAGGGTTTGTGTTAGGGTTAGGGTTAGGTTTAATTGTAGGGTTAGGGTTAGGGTTTGTGTTAGGGTTCCTGTTAGGGTTATGTTTATAGTTACGGTTATGGTTTGAATTAGGGTTAGCTTTAGGGCTAGTGTTAGGGTAGGTTTGGGTTGGGTTTAGGATTAAGGTTAGTGTTACGGTTAGGGTTAAGTTTAGAGTTAGGGTTTGGTTAGGATTAGGGTTAGGGTTAGGGTTCCTGTTAGGTTTAGGCTTAGGGTTAGTATTAGATTTAGGTTTAGGGTTTGGGTTAGGGTTCGGATAAGTGTTAGGGTTAGTGTTTGTGTTAGCATTAGTGTTGGGTTAAAGTTATACTTAGATTTAGAATGAGTGTTAGTGTTAGAGTTAGGGTTAGTGTTACGTTTAGGGTTAGGTTAGTGAGAGGGTTAAGTTTAGGTTTAGGATTAGGGTTATTGTTTGGGTTAAGATTAGGGTGAGAGTTACAATTAGGTTTAACGTTTGGGTTAGGGTTAGGGTTAGGGTATGGGTTTCTGTTAGAATTAGGTTTCAGTTTAGGTTTAGGTTTAGATTTAGGTTTAGGGTTAGTGTTAGCGTTAGGGTTCAGGTTAGAGTGAGGGTTAGGGTGAGTGGTATCATTAGGTTTAGGGTTTGTGTTAAAGTTATGTTTAGAGTTAGTGTTAGGGTTAGTGTGAGGGTCAGGATTACAATTAGGGTTAGATACATTAGGGTTAGATTAGGGTTAGGCTCTTGGTTTAGGCTTAGGGTTAGTGTTAGGTTTAGGTTTAGGGTTTGTGTTAGGGTTAGGTTTAGCATTAGAGTTAGGGTTAGTGTTAGGGTTAGGGTTAGGGTTAGTGTCAGGGTTAGGGTTAGATTTTTTTTAGGGTTACAGTTAAAGTTATGGTTAGTGTTACGGTTACAGTTATTGTTAAGGTTTGTTTTAGATTTAGAGTTAGGTTTAGATTAGGATAAGGTTAGAGTTAGGTTAGGATTAGGTTTATGGTTAGGGTTAGGGTTAGGTTTAAGGTTAGGGTTAGTGTTAGGTTTAGATTTAGGGGTTGGGTTAGGTTAGGGTTAGTGTTAGGGTTAGGGTAGGGTTTAGCAATAGTATTTGGGTTAGGATTAGAGATAGGTTTAGGGTTAGTGTTAGGATTATGGTTAGGGTGAGTATCTGGTTTAGGGTTAGAGTTAGGGTGAGGGTGAGGTTTAGGGTTAGGGTTATTGTTAGTGTTAGGGTTAGGGTTACCCTTTGGGTTAGGGTTAGTGTTAGGGTTAGTGTTATGTTTCGTGTTAAGGTTAGGATTAATGATATGGTTAGTGTTGGGATTAGGGATAGGGTTTGTTTTACGTTTAGGGTTAAGGTTCACGTTAGTGTTAAGTTTAGGGTTAGTGTTAGGGTTAGGATAAGGGTTAGAATTCGAGATAGGGTTAGGTTTAGGGTTAGGGTTACGATTACAGTTTAGGGTTAGGGTACGGTTAGTATTAGGGTTAGGGTTAATGCTAGTGATGAGTTCAGGTTTAGTTAGGGTTAGAATTAGTGTTATGTTAGGCTTACGTTTAGGGTTAGGTTAAGGTTTGGGTTATGGTTACGGTTGGGGTTTTTGTTACAGTTAGGATTGTGGTTAGGGTTAGTTTTAGGGTTAGGGTTAAAGTAAGTTTTAGGGTTAGGATTAGGATTAGGTTAAGGTTAAGGTTAGGTTTAGGGTTATGTTTAGAATTGATGTTAGTGTAAAGTAAGGGTTAAGGTTAATGTTAGGATTAGGGTTAGGGTTAGTGTTAGGGTATGGGTTAGGGTTTGTGTTAGGGTTACTGATAGGGTTACATATAGGTTTACAATTACAGT
Organism: Marmota monax; assembly: GCF_021218885.2. Taxonomy (NCBI): domain Eukaryota; kingdom Metazoa; phylum Chordata; class Mammalia; order Rodentia; family Sciuridae; genus Marmota; species Marmota monax. The sequence continues at coordinate 167,823 of NW_026695117.1, read as the reverse complement.
TAGGATTAGGGTTAGGGTTAGGTACAATTTAGGGTAGGTTATGGTTAGGGTTACAGTTATTGTTATTGTTAGGGTTAGGATTAGGTTTAGGGTTAGGGTTACAGTTAGGGTTAGGTTAGGGTTAGGGTTAGGGTTAGGGTTAGACTTAGGTTTAGGGTTAGGTTTAGGTTTAGGTTTTGGGTTAGGGTTAGGGTTAGGGTAAGGGTTAGCATTAGTGTTTGGTTTGGGGTTTTAATGAGGTTTAGGGTTAGTGTTAGGGTTTGGGTTAGTGTTAGGTTTAGGGATAGGGTTATGGTGAGGGTTAGGTTTAGGTTCATATTTAGGGTTAGGGTTAGGGTTAGGATTAGGGTTAGTGATGGGGTTAGGATTAAAGTTAGGTTTAGGTTTAGTGTTAGTGTTAGGGTTAGACTTAGGGTTAGGGTTTCTGTTAGGGTTAGGGATAGGGTTAGGCTTAGGGTTAGTGTTAGGGTCGGGGTTATGATTTGGGTGAGAGTTAGGCTTAGTGGTATGGTTTGGTTTAGGGTTTGTGTTAGGGTTAGGGTTCGAATTAGTGTTATGGTTAGTGTTAGTGTTAAAATTTGGGTTTGGTTAGGTATGTGTTAGTGTTAGGGTTAGGTAAAAGTTAGGGTTATGGTTTGGGTTAGGGTTGTTGTTAGGTATACGATTAGGGTTATGGTTTGTTTTAGGGTTAGGTTTAGGATTAAGTTTTGTGTTGGTTTATGGTTAGTTTTATGGTTAGGGTTAATGTTAGTGTTTGGGTTAGGGTTAGTATTAGATTTAGGGATAGGGTTATGGTGAGGGTTAGGTTTAGGTTTAGGGTTAGGGTTCTTGTTAGGGTTAGGATTAGGGTTAGGGTTAAAATTAAAGTTAGGTTTGGGGTTAGTTTTAGAGTTAGGTTTAGACTTAGGGTTAAGGTTTCTGTTAGGATTAAGGATAGGGTTAGTGTTGGGGTTAGTGTTAGTGTTGGGGTTATGGTTTGGGTGAGGTTTAGGCTTAGTGGTATTATTAGGTTTAGGGTTTGTGTTAGGGTTAGTGTTAGGGTTAGTGTTACGGTTAGTATTAGTGTTAAAATTTGGTTTGGTTAGGTAAGCGTTAGAGTTAGGGTTAGGTAAAAGTTAGGGTTATGATTTTTGTTATGGTTGTTGTTGAGTATAGAATTAGGATTAAGTTTTCTGTTAGGGTTAGGGATAGGGTTAGGTTTTGTGTTAGGGTTAGGGTTAGTTTTATGGTTAGGGTTGTGGTAACAGTTACTGTTAGGGTTTGGGTTAGGGTTCAGTTTAGGATTATGTTAAGGTTAGGGTTTGGGTTAGGGTTAGGTTAGGGTAACTTTTAGGGTTAGGGTTCATGTGAAAATGAGGGTTAGGATTAGGGTTAGTGTTAAGTTTAGGTTTACACTTAGGGTTAGTGTAGTGTACATGTTAGGGTTAAGATTAGGGTTAATTTTAGTTTTTGGGTTAGGGTTACAGTTAGGTTTAGGTTGAGTGTTAGGGTTAGTGTTAGGTTTAGGGTTAGGCTTAGGGTTAAGCTTCGTGTTACTGTTAGGGTTAGGTTTACGTAAGTGTGAGGGTTAGGGTTAGGGTTACGGATAGAGTTAGTGTTATGGCTAGAGTTAAGTGAGGGTTAAGTTTGGGGTTAGGATTAGGATTAGGGTTAGTGTTAGGGTTTGATTTAGGGTTAGGGTTAGTGTTTGTGTTAGGGTTAGGATTAGTGTTAGGTAAGGGTGAGGGTTCGGGATGAATTAGGATCAGGATTATGGTTGGGTTAGGGTTTGTGTTAGGGTTAGAGTTAGAGTTAATGTTAGTGTTAGTGTTAAGGTTAGGATTAGGATTAGTGTTAGTTTTAAGGTTAGGATTAGGTTTATGTTTAGTGTCAGGGTTAGGGTTAGGTTTGGATTTTGGTTTAGGGTCGGGCTTAATGGAATGATTAGGGTTAGTGGTAGAGTTAGTGTTAAGGTTAGTGTTATGGTTATGGTTAGGGTTAGGGTTAGTGTTTGGTTTAGGGTAAGGTTTAGGTTTAGGGTAAATGTTGGGGTTAAGTTTATTGTTAGGTTTAGGGTTCGGGTTAGGGTAAGGGTGAGGGTTAGGGTTAGGGTTATGGATAGAGTTAGTGTTATGGTTAGAGTTAAGTTAGGGTTAAGTTTTGGGTTAGAACTATGATTAGGGTTAGTGTTAGGGTTTGATTTAGGGTTAGGGTTAGCGTTAGGTAAGGGTGAGGGTTCGTGATACATTAGGGTCAGGATTATGGTTGGGATAGGGTTTGTGTTAGGATTAGAGTTAGAGTTAGAGTTTGGGTTAGGGTTTGTGTTAGAGTTAGGGTTATGGTTTGCTTTAGGGTTATGTTTATGTTACGGTTAATTTTAGAACTAGTGTTAAGGTTAGGATTAGGATTAGTGTTAGTTTTCAGGTTATGATTAGATTTAGGGTTAGTGTCAGGGTTAGGGTTAGGTTTGATTGTGGTTTAGGGTCGGGCTTAATGGAATGGTTAGGGTTAGTGTTAGAGTTAGGGTTAGTGTTATGGTTATGGTTAGGGTTAGGTTTAGTGTTCGGGTTAGGGTAAGGTTTAGGTTTAGGGTAAAGGTTGGGGTTAAGTTTATTGTTAGGTTTAGGGTTAGGTTTAGATTTAGGGTAAGTGTTAGGGTTAGGGTTTGGGTTAAGGTTAGGGTTAGGTTTAGATTTAGTTTTAGTGTTAGGATTAGTGTTAGTGTTAGGATTAGTTTTAAGGTTAGGGTTAGGTTTAGTGTTAGGGTTAGGGTTAGTTTTAGGGTTAGGGATAGTGTTATGGTTAGGATAGGGTTAGAGATAGAGTTAGGCTTCGGGTTATGGTTGGTCTTAGGGTTAGGGTTAGGGTTAGGGAAGAGTAAGGGATAGAGTTAGGCTTAGGGTTATGGTTTTTCTTAGGGTTAGGTTTAGGGTTAGTGTAATGGCTAGGGTTATGGTTAATGTTAGAACTAGTGTTAGTGTTAGGGTTAGGGTAAAGGTTAGGGTTAGGGATCATGTTAAGTTTAGGAATAGGTATGGGTTAGTGTTATGGTTAGGGTTATGGTTAGGGTTAAGGTTAGTGTTAGGGTTAGGGTTATGGTTAAGTTTAGTGTTAGGGTATGGGTTAGGGTTAGGCTTAGGGTTAGTTTAGTTTTAGGTTTAGGTTTGGAATTTGAGTTAGGATTAGGGTTAGGGTTAGTGTTAGTGTTAGGGATATGGCTACGATTATGTTAGGATTAGTGTTATTGTTAGTATTAAATTTTGCATTACGTTTAGGGTTAGGGTTAATGGTAGGGTTAGAGTTAGGGTTAGGGTTAGTATTAGGGTTAGGGTTAAGTTTAGGGTTAGAGTTTGGATTAACGTAAGGGTTAGGGTTAGGGTTAGAGTTAGTGTTATTGTTCGAATAAGTGATTGTGTTAGGGTTCAGGTTCGGGTGAGTGTTAGTGTTAGGGTTTGGATTAGGTTTGTGTTACAGTTAGGGTTAGGGGTAATTATAGTGTTACAGTTAGGAGTAGGTTAGAGTTAGTGTTAGGGTTAGGGTCAGGTTTAGAGTTAGCATTAGTGTTAGGGGTAGGGTTAGTGTTATGGTTAGGGTTATATTTAGGTTTATGCTTAGTGTTATTGTTAGGGTTAGTGTTATGATAAGGGTTAGGTTTAGGGTTAGTGTTAGGGTTAGTGTTAGGTTTAGGGTTAAGTTTAGATTTAGTTTTAGGGTCAGGGTTAGGGTTAGTGTTAGGGTTAGGGTTAGTTAGGGTTAGGGTTAGGTTTAGGATTTGTGTAAGGGTTAGGGTTATGGTTAGTGTTAGGGTTATGGATAAGATTAGGGTTAGAATTAGGGTTAGGTTTACTCTTAGGATTATGACCAGGTTTAGAGTGAGAGTTAATCTTAGTGTTAGGGTTAGGGTTATGGTTAGGCTTAGTGTTATTGTTAGGTTTGGGCTTATGTTTAGGTTTAGAATTAATGATAGGATTAGAATTGGGGTTAGGTTTATTGTTAGGGTTAGGTTTAGTGTTAGTGTTAGTGTTATGGTTGGTGTTAGTGTTAGAGTTAGGGTTTGAGAGAGTGTTAGGTTTAGTGTTAGAGTTAGGGTTAGACTTAGGGTTCATGTTAGAGTTAGGGTTATGGTTTGCATTAGGGTTAGTGTTAGGGTTAGCGTTAGAGTTAGGTTTAGGGTTGGGTTTAGGGTTAGGTTTAGGGTTAGTGTTAGGGTTAGTTTTAAGGTTAGGGTTAGGGTTATTTTAAGGTTCGTTTTAGGGTTAAGTTTACGGTTAGGGTGAGTGTGAGGGTTAGAATTAGTGTTCGTGTTAGGGTTAGGGTGAAAGTTAGGGTTACATTAGGTTTAGTGTTAGTGTTTGTATTTGTCTTAGGGTTAGGGTTTATTATACTGTTAGGGTTAGGGATAGGTTTAGAGTTAGTTTTAGGGTTAGGGTTAGGTTTAGGGTGAGTGTTGTGATTAGTGTTAGGGTTAAGATTAGTGTTATGGTTAAGATTAGTTTTAGGTTTTGGGTTAAGATTAGTGATAGGGTTAGGTTTAGGGTTAAGGTTACTTTTAGGATAAGTATTAGGGTTAGGGTTAGGGGTAGGTTTAGGTTTAGGTCTTGAGTTAGGAATAGGCTTAGAGTTATTGTTAGGGTTAGGGTTTCAGTTAGGATTAGGATAGGGTTAGGGTTAATGTTAGTGTTAAGTTTTGTGTTAGGGTGAGTGTTAGGATTAAATTTATGGTTACTTTTAAGTTTAGGGTTAGGGTTAGGTTTAGGGTAAGGGTTAGGATTAGGGTTAGTGTTAGTGTTAGTGTTAGAATTAGAGTTTATGTTAGGGTTCGGGTTAGGGTAAGGGTTAGTGTTAGAGTTAGGATTAGGGTTAGGTTTGTGTTAGGGTTAGTGTTAGGGTTAATTATACTGTTAGGGTTAGGGATAGGATTAGAGTTAGTGTTAGGGTTAGGGTTAGAGTTAGGTTTAGGCTTAGGTTTATGGTTAGTGGTAGTGGTAGTGTTATGATTAGGGTTAGTGTTAGGATACAGGTTAGGTTTAGGGTTAGTGTTAGTTTTTGTATTAGGTTAGTGTTAGGGTTAGGGTTAGTTAGGGTTAGGATTAGGTTTATTGTTAGGGTTTCTGTTAGTGTTAAGGTTAGTGTTAGGGTTATGGATAAGATATTTAGGGTTAGAATTAGGTTAGGTTTAGTGTTAGGATTATAATTAGGTTTAGATTTAGAGTTAATCTTAGTGTTAGGGTTAGGGGTAGAGTTAAGGTTAGTGTTACTGTTACGGTTAGGGTTATGTTTAGGGTTAGGTTTAGTGTTAGGTTTGGGGTTATGTTTAGGGTTAGGGCTAGTGTTAGTTTGGGGTTTATGGTTAGGGTTAAAATTAGTGATAGGATTAGGTTTGGGTTTAGGTTTATTGTTAGGGTTAGGATTCGGGTTAGTGTTAGTGTTAGGGTTAGAGTTAGACTTCGGGTTTGTGTTAGAGTTAGGGTTATGGTTTGGATTAGGGATAGTGTTAGGGTGAGGGTTAGGGTTAGGTTTAGGGTTGGGTTAGGGTTTGGGTTAGGGTTAGCTTTAGGGTTAGGGTTAAAATTAGTTTTAGGGTTAGTGTTAGGGTAAAGTTTAAGGCTTGTGTTAGTGTTCAGTTAAAATTTAAAATTAGGGTCAAATTTAGTGTTATGGTTAGAATTAGTGTTCAAGTTACCGTGAGTGTTAGGATTAGGATTAGGGTTAGGGTGAGGGCTAGGGTTAGGTTTAGATTTACTTTCAGTGTGTGTGTTAGGGTTAGGGTTAGGGTTTATTGTAGTGTTAGGGTTATGGATATGTTTAGAGTTAGTGTTAGGCTTAGGGTTAGGTTTAGGGTTAGTGTTATGATTAGTGTAAGGGTTAGGGGTAAGGTTAGTGTTAGGGTAAGGGTTACAGTTAGTGTTCATTTTAGGGTTAGGGATAGTGTTAGGTTTTGGGTTAGGTTTGAGTTAGGATTAGGGTTAGGGTTATTGTTAGGGTTAGGATTATAGCTAGGATTAGAATAGGGTTAGAGTTAATGTTAGAGTTAAATTTTGTTTTAGGGTTAGTGTTAGGATTATGTTAGGGTTAGGGTTAGTGTTAGAATTAGGGGTAAGGGTAGGGTTAGGGTTAGATTTAGTGTTAGTGTTAGGGTTAAGTTTCGGGTTAGTATTAGGGTTAAAGTAATAGTTAGGATTCAGGTTAGGGTTAGTGTTAGTGTTCGGGTTAGTTTTACAGTTAGTGTTAGTGTAAAGGTTAGGGTTAGGGTGAGTATTAACGTTAGGTTTATGGTTAGGGTTATGTTTGTGTTAGTGTTTGTGTTATGGTTAGGTTTAGGTTTAATTATAGTGTTAGGGTTAGGGATAGGTATAGAGTTCGTGTTAGAGTTAGGGTTAGGGTTAGTGTTAGGGTAAGGGTTAGGTTTAGGTTTAGGTTGAGGGTTAGTGTTAAAGTTAGTGTTAGGGTTAGAATTAGGGTTAGGGTTAGAGTTAGTTTAGTGTTAGGAATAGGGATAGGATTAGTGTTAGTGTTAAGGTTATGAATAGGATTAGGGTTATATTTAGGGTTAGAATTAGGGTTAGGTTTAGTGTTAGGATTACGGTAAGGTTTAGATTTAGAGTTAATGTTACTGTTAGGGTTAGGGGTAGGGTTAATGTTAGTGTTAGTGTTAGGGTTATTGTCAGGGTTAGGGTTAGGGTTTAGGTTAGTGTTATCGTTAGTGTTCGTTTTAGGGTTAAAATTAGGGTTATTGTTAGGGTTAGGATTAGACTTAGGGTTCATGTTAGGATTAGTGTTAAATTTAGTATTATCATTAGTGTTAGGTTTAGGGTTAGGGTTAAGATTAGGGTTAGGATAAGGGTTACAGTTAGTGTTAGTGTTAGGGTTACTGTTAGGGTTAGTGTTTGGATTAGGATTATGGTTAGTGTTAGGATTACGTTTAGGGTTACAATTAGGTTTTGTGAAAGGGTTAGGTTTAGGGTTAGGGTCAGGGTTAAGGTTAGGATTACTGTTAGGATTATGCTTAAGTTTGGGTTTAGGGTTAGTGTTAGGGTTAGGTTTAGGGTTAGAGTTAGAGTTAGGGTTAGTGTTTGTTTTAAGGTTTAAGTTAGTGTTAATGTTAGGGTTAGGGTTTGCTTTGGGATTACAGTTAGAATTAGCGTTAGGTTGGGGTTACGGTTAGGGTTAGTGTTGGGGTTAAGGTTACAATTAGGGTTAGTGTTAGGGTTTGGGTAAGTGTTAGGTTTAATGTTCACGTTGTGTTAGGGTTAGGGTTAGTATTATGGTTAGCATTAGGGTTAGGATTAGGGTTATTGTTAGGGTTATTGTTAGAGTTAATGTTAAGTTTAGGGTTAGTGTTAAAGTTAGTGTTAGTGTTAGGGTTAGGGTTAGAGTTAGGATTAGGTTTATGTTTATGTTTAGGTTCAGTGTTAGGATTAGGGTTAGAATTAGGGTTATGGTTAGGCATAGGTTTAGTGTTATGGTTAGAGTTAGGTTTAAGGTTAGGTTTAGCGTTAGTGTTAGGGTTAGGGTTAGATGTAGGGTTGGGGTTAGTGTTAGGGTTAGGGTTACTGTTTGTGTTAGTGTTAGGGTTAGGGTTGGACTTAGGGTTTTGTTAGGTTTAGGGTTGGAATTAGGGTTAGGGTTACAGGTAGAATTAGGTTTAAGGTTAGGGATAGGGTTAGGGTTAGGGTTAGGTTGAGTGTTAGGGTTAGGGTTAGAGTTAGGGTTAGGGATAGGGTTATGGTTAAGGTTAGAATTAGTGTTAGGTTTAGGGTTAGGTTTAGGGTCAAGATTAATGTTAGGTTTAGGGTTAGTGTTTGTTTTAGTGTTAGTGTTAGAGTTAGAGTTAGAATTTGTGTTAGGTTTAGGGTTTGAGTTAGGGTTAGGGTTAAATTTAGGATTAGGTTTAGGGTCAGGGTTAGGGTTAGGGTTAGGGTTTGGGTTAGGGTTGGATGTGTGTTAGGGTTAGGGTAAGTGTTAGAATAGGGTTACATGTAGGATTAGGGTTAGTGTTATGGTTAGTGTTAGTGTTTGGGTTTGACTTGGGTTAGTGATAGGGTTAGTTTTAGGGTTAGTGTTATGGTTTCATTAGGGTTAGTGTTAGGGTTACGGTTAGAGTTTGTGTTAGGGTTAGGGTTAGTGTTAGGATTAGGGTGGTTTGGTTTAGGGTTAGTATTAAAGTTAGGAATAGGGTTCGTGTTAGGGTTAGAATTATGGATAGGGTTATAGTTAGGTTTATTGTTAGTGTTAGGTTTAGGGTTAGGGTTAGTGTTAACAATAGTTTAATTATGGACAAGTTGAGGTTTAATGTTAGGGTTAGGGTAAGGGCTATTGTTATGGTTAAGATTAGGGTTAGGGATAGGGTAAGCATTAGGGTTACATGAAGGGTTAGTGTTAGTGTTAGAAATACTGTTAGGGTTAGTGTTAGTGTTAGGGTTAAGGTTTGGGTTAAGATTAGGGTTAATGTTAGGGTTTGTGTTAAGATTAGGGTAAGTGTTAGGGTTAGGTTTACAATAATGATTAGGGTTAGTTTTAAGGTTAGTTTTGGAGTTAGTGTTAGGGTTTGTGTTGCAGTTAAGGTTAGTATTAGGGTTAATCTTAAGTTTAGGATTAGTGTTAGTGTTAGGGTTACAGATAGGGTGAGAATTGATGATAGGTTTAGGAACAGGTTTAGGTTTATTTTTGGAGTTATGGTTAGGGTTAGTATTACGTTTAGGTTTAGGGTTAGGTTTAGGATTATTGATAGGGTTATGATTGGTTTAGGGTGTTAGTTTTAGGAATAGAAATAGAGTTTTTTTTAGGATTAGGGTTAGGTTTAAGGTAAGGGTTAGGGTAAGAGTTAGGATGATGTTTAGGGTTAGGGTTATTGTTATATTTAGGGTTAGTGTTAGGTTAAGGGTAAAGTTTACGGTTAGGGTTAGCTTTAGTGTTCGGGTTATGGATAGGATTAAGGTTTTTGTTATGATTACTTTTAAAGTTAGGATTAGGGTTAGGGTTAGGTTTTTTGTTAGGGTAAGGGTTAGGGTTAGAATTACAGATAGGTTTATGGTTAGATTAAAGTTTAGGGTTAGAGTTAGAGTTAGTGTTAGGGTTATGTTTAGGGTTAGGGTTAATGTTAAGGTAAGGCTTATGTTTAGTGTTAGGTTTAGAGATAGGGTTAGTGTTAGGATTAGGGTTAGAGTTACTTTTAGGTTTAGGTTTAAGGTGTTAGTGATAGGGTAAGGTTTCGGGTTAGGGTTAGTATCAGGGTTAGTGTTAGGGTTACAGTTTCGGTTAGTTAAGGGTTAGGGTTAGGATTGGGTTAGGTTTAGTGTTGTGGTTTGGGTTAGGGTTTGTGTTAGGGTTATGGTTAGAGTTAGGGTTAAGGTTATAGTTCAGTGTAGGGTTAGGGTTAGTATTAAGGATAGGGTTTGTGTTATGGTTAGTGTTAGGGTTAGCATTAGGTTTAGGATTAGTGATAGTGTTAGAGTTAGGGTTATGGTTAGGGTTTGGGTTAGGGATAGGCTTAGGGTTAGATTTAGTGTTAGTGTTAGGGTTAGGGTTAAGGTTAAGATTTGTGTTAGGGTTAGGGTTATTGTTAATGTTAGAGTTAGTGTTTTTATTTGCGTTAGGGTTAGGATTAGGAATAGCCTTAGGATTTGTTTTAGGGTTAGGGTTAAGGTTAGTGTTAGAGTTACAGTTATGGTTATGGTTAGGTTTATGTTTGGTTTAGTGTTAGGGTTAGTGTTAGGGTTAGTATTAGGGTTAAGGTTAGGTTAAGGTTAGGGTTAGGGTTAATGTTTGTGTTAGGGTTTGCATTAGGGTTAGGGTTAGGGTTAGAGATAGCGTTAGGATTAGGGTTGGGATATGGTTAGTGTTAGGGTTAGAGTTAGGGTTACCAATAGTGTTATAATTGGAGATAGGTTTAGGGTTAGTGTTAGTGTTAAGGTTAGGGTTAGAGTTAGTGTTATGGTTAGCGTTAGGATTAAGGATATGATTAGTGTTGGGTTACCATTAGAGTTAGCTTTAGAATTAGTGTGTGAATGAGTGTTAGGATTAGGTTTAGGGCTAGGTTTAGTGTTAGGGATTTGGTTATGGTTTGTGTTAGGATTAGGGTTAAGGATAGTTTTAGGTTTACTGTTAGGCTTAGAGTTAATGTTAAAATTAGTGTTAGTATTAGGGTTTGCGTTAGGGTTATTGTTAGTGTTAGTGTTGGGGTTAGGGTTAGTGTTAGGGTTTGTGTTAGGGTTAGAGTTATGTTTAGTGTTAGTGTTAGGTTAGAGTTAGGTTCTGGGTTAGTGTTAGGTTTATGGTTAAAGTTCATCTTAGTGTTAGGGTTAGGGATAGGGTTAGTTTTAAAATTAGGGTTAGGGTTAAGTTTAGTGTTAGTGTTATTGTTAGGGTTAGGGTTAGGGATAGTGTTAGTTTTAAGAATTAGTTTAGGGTTAGTGTTAGGTTTAGGTTAGTGTTGGTGTTAAGGTTAGGGTTAGGGTGAGTGTTAGGGTTAGGGTTAGGGTAAGGGTTAGGGTAAGGGTTAGGGATAGGGTTAGTGTTAGGGTTAGAGTTATGGATTGGGTTAGGTTTAGGGTTATGCTTATTGTTAGGGCGAGGGTTACAGTTACAATTAACATTAGGTTTGGGGTTAATGTTAGTGTTTAATTTTGCATTAGAGTTAGTGTTAGGGTTACTGTTAAGGTTAGGGTTAGGTTGAGGGTTAGTTTTAGAGTTAGGGATAAGTTTAGTGTTAGTGTTAGGGTTAGGGTTAGGCTTAGCATGAGTGTTAGGGTTAGGGTTAGGGTTAGGTTTAGTGTTAGTGTTTGGGTCAGGGTTAGGTTCAGGATTAAGTATAGTGTTAGGGTTAGGGTTAGGTTTAGAGGTAGTGTTAGGTTTAGGGTTAGGGTTAGGGTTATGGTTAGGATTAGGGTTAGGTTTAAGATAAGTGTTAGTTTAAGGTTTAGGATTAGAATTAGTTTAAGGCTACAAATTAGGGTTAAGGTTAGGGTTAGGCTTAGCTTTAGGGTTGGGGTTACGTTTAGGGTTAATTTTAGAGTTAGGGTTAGAGTTAGGGTTAGGGTTAGTTAATTAGGTTGAGTGTTACAGTTTGAGTTTGGATTTGTGTTACATTTAAAGTTATGGTTATGGTTACAATTAGTGATAGGATTAGGGTTGGGGTTAGGTTTAGTGTTGGGTATAGGCTGAGAGTTAGTGTTAGGGTTACTGTTAGAGTTAGGGTTAGGGTGAGGGTTAGTGTTAGGATTTAGTTAGGGTTAGCCTTAGGATTAGGGTTAGAATTCATGTTAGAATTATAGTACGATTTGGGGTTAGGGTTAGTATAAGGGTAGGGGTTTGGGTCAGAGTTAGTTTTAGGTTTGATATTATGGTTAGTATTAGTGTTAGGGTAATGGTTAGGGTTAGGGTTTGTTTAAGTTTAGGTTTACAGGTAGGGTTAGTGTTAATGTTAGGGATAGGTTTAGTGTTAGTGTTAGGGTTAGGGTTAGGGCTAGGTTTAGTGCTAGGTTTAGGTTTAGGGTTAGGGTTAGGGTTAGATTTTTTGTTAGCATTAAGGTTAGGGTTACTGTTAGGGTTAGGTTTATGGTTAAAATTATTGTTAGGGATAGGTGTATGGTTAGTGTTAGTGTTAGTGTTAAGGTTAAGGTTAGGGTGAGTGTTAGAGTTAGGGTGATTGTTAGGGTGATTGTGTTTGTGTTACGGTTTTAGTTAGTGTTAATATAAGGGTTAGGGTTAGGGATAAGTTTAGTGTTATGGTTATGGTTAGGGTTTGTGTTAGGTTTAGGGTTAGAATTATGGTTGGAATTTTGGTTAGGATTAGCGTTAGGTTTAGGATTAGGCTTAATGTTAGAATAAAGTTTATGGTTATGGCTAGTGTAAGTGTTTGGGTTAGGGTTAGGGTTAGTGTTAGGGTTGTTTTAGGATTAGTTTTAGTGCTAGGGTTAGCATTAGGGATAGGTATAGTGTTAGTGTTAGGGTTAGCATTAGGGATAGGGTTAGGCTTAGCATTAGCGCAAGATTAGAGTTAGGGCTAGGGTGAGTGTTACGTTAGGGTTATGGTTAGAATTAGGTTTAGTGTTGGGGTTAGTATTAGGATAAGGGATAGGGTTAGTCTTAGGGTTAGAGTTAAGGTTAGGGTAAGACTTAGGGTTTGTGTTAGGTTTAGGGTTAGATTTAGGGGTAGCAATAGAGATAGGATTAGAGTTAGTTTTAGGGTTAGTGATAGGGTTAGGGTTAGGGTTACGTTTAGGGTTTATGGTTAGGGTTAGGTTTTCTCTTAGTGTTAGTGTTATGGTTAAAGTTAGAGTTAGGTTTAGTGTTCGGGTTAGGGTAAGGTTTATGGTTAGGTTAACGATTAGGGTTCAGATAGGTTTGGGGTTAAGTTTAGGGTTAGTGTTAGGGTTAGGTTTAGGTTTAGGGTTAGTTTTAGGGTTAGGGTTAGGGTTTTTCTTATGTTTATATTAAGGGTAAGTGTTAGGAAGTTTATGGGTAGGATTAGGGTTAAGGTTAATGTTAGTGTTAGGGTTAGTGTTACGGTTTGAATTACGGTTAGGGTTAGGGTTTGGGTAAGTATTAGGGATAGGTTTTGGGTTAGGGTTAGTGTTAATGGTAGCATTAGGTTTAGGATTAGTGATAGGTTTAGGGTTAGGTTTAGTTTTAGTATTAGTGTTAGGGTTAGGGTTCATTCTAGATTTATGTTTAAAATTAGTGTTAGTGTTAGAATTACGGTTAGGGTTAGGTTTAGCAATCAGGTTAAGTTTAGGGACAGGTTTAGTGTTAGTGTGAGAGTTAGGGTTAGGGTTTGGGTTAGTGTTAAGTTTAGACCTAGGGTTTGTGTTAGGGTTAGGGTTAGGGTTAGTATTAGGATTAGGGTTTGTGTTATGGTTAGTGTTAGGGTTAGCATTAGATTTAGGATTAGTGATAAGGTTAGGGTTAGTGTTAGTTTTAGTGTTAGGGTTAGGGTTAGGCTTCATTTTAGGGTTATGGTTAGTGATAGGGTTTGTGTTAGGTTAAGGTTAGTGATAGGGTTTGTGTTAGGATAAAATTTGGTTTAGGTTTAGTGTTAGGTTTAGGTTTACGTTTAGGGTTAAGGTTTGAGTTAGTGATAGGGTTTGTGTTAAGGTTAGTGTTAGGATTAGGATTAGTGTTAGGGTTTGTGTTAGGGTTAAGGTTATTTTAGGTTTAGGGTTACAGATAGGATTAGGGTTAGGTGAAGGGTTAGTGTTTGGGTTAGAGTTTGTATTAGGATTAGGTTTAGGGTTAGTGTTAGTTTTAGGATTACCTTTAGGATTAGAGTTAATATTGGGATTAATGTTAGTGTTCGGGTTTGCATTAGGGTTAGTGTTAGGGTTACGTTTACGGTTAGGGTTAGAGTTAGTGTTAGGTTTTCTGCTAGCGTTAGAGTGAGGGTTAGTGTTAGTGTTAGGGTTAATGTTAGGTTTAGGTTTGGTATTAGGGTTAGGGTTAGTGTTAGGGTTAGGGTTAGGGTTAAGATTCATCATAGTGTTAGGGTTAGAGTTAGAGTTAGGATCAATGTTAGGGTTAGTGTTAGCATTAGGGTTAGGGTTAGGTTTAGGTAGAGTGTTAGGTTTAGAAATATGTTTAGGGTTAGTTTTAGGCTTAGTGTTATATTTAGGATTAGTGTTATGGATACGGTTATTGTTAGGATTAGGGTTAGTGTTAGGGTTTGGGTTAGGTTTAGTTTTAGAGTACGGGTTACGGTTAATGTTAGTGTTATTGTTAAGGTTAGTGTTTGAGTTAGGGTTAGGGTTTGAATTAGGGTTAGGTCTAGTGTACGGTTAGGAGTAGGTTTTGAGTTAGGGTTAGTGTTAGTGTTAAACTTTATGTCAGAGTTAGTGTTAGGGGTAGTGTTAGGAGATATAGGAGAAAATATAGGAGAAAACAATAGGAGAAAACAGAGTGAAACCTAAAAATTCAAACTGTTACTGCAAACCAACGTTTCAACCTAGAAGTACCAAATTTGGGGTGCCAAGTGGGATTGCTGTACTGATCATTACAGCCAAGTATCATCAAGGTTGGGTGAAAAAATGTTTTCGGACATTTCAGGAAACTCGTAGTTTTTTGTAAGCTTTGCAAACGCTTTCAAATGAAAGGGTTTTTCCCCAGTCTCTGTTTAGGGCTACTTCAAAAGGATACCAAACATAGAGTGCGCACTGAGAACCAATTCACTTTGTCAAGTATCAAGCAGCTACCACAAACTCTGTTTGATTTAGAGTTCCAAATGCTTCTCTCCCTAAAGGAACAAACGCATGTATACCTAATAATTCAAACTGTTACTGGAAACGTACGATTTCACGTAGAAGAACAAAACTTAGGGGTCCATGTAGGATTGGTATACTGATCATTACTGCCAAGTATCATCAGAATTGGGGGAAAAATGTTTTCTGACATTTCAGCACACTCGTAGTTTTTTATAAGCTTTGTAAAGGCTTTCAAATGAAAGGTTTTTTCCCCAGTCCCTGCTAGGGCTAATACAAGAGGAAACAAACCATAGAGACAGCAGTCAGAATTAATTTACTGTGTCAAGTTTCAAGCAACTACCACAATTTTTGTTTGATTTAGAGTTACTACAGCTTCTCTTCCTAAAGGAGAAAATGCATTGAAATCTAAAAATTCAAATGGTTACTGCAAACGAATGCTTCAACATAGAGGAACAAAATTTGGGTGGCCAAATGTGCTTGGTGTACTGATCATAACCGCCAAGTATCATCAAGATTGGGTGAAAAAAATGTTTTCCGGGATTTCAGGAAACTCGTAGTTTTTTGTAAGCTTTGCAAACACTTTCAAATGAAAGGGTTTTTCCTCAGTCTCTGTTTAGAGCTACTTCAAAAGGATACCAACCATAGAGTGTGCACTGAGAATCAATTCACTTTGTAAAGTATCAAGCAGCTACCACAAACTCTGTTTGATTTAGAGTTCCAAATGCTTCTCTCCCTAAAGGAGCAAACACATGGAAACCTAAAAATTCAAACTGTTACTGGAAACGTACGCTTTCACGTAGAAGAACAAAACTTAGGGTTCCATGTAGGATGGATGTACTGATCATTACCACCAAGTATAAGGAGTATTGGGGAAAAAATGTTTTCTGACATTTCAGGAAACTCGTAGTTTTTTTTTTATAAGTTTGTAAAGGCTTTCACATGAAAGGGTTTTCCCCAGTCCCTGCTTAGGGCTACTTCAAGGGGAAACAAACCATAGAGACAGCAGTCAGAATTACTTTACTGTGTCAAGTTTCAAGCAGCTAGCAAAAACCGTGTTTGATTTAGAGTTCCAACAACATCTATCAATATAGGAGAAAACAGAGTGAAACCTAAAAATTCAAACTGTTACTGCAAACGAACGTTTCAACCTAGAAGTACGAAATTTGGAGGGCCAAGCAGGATTGGTGTACTGATCATTTCCACCAAGTATCATCAAGATTGGGTAAAAAAATGTTTTCTGAGATTTCAGGAAACTCAGAGTCTGTGGAAGCTTTGCAAAAGCTTTCAAATGAAAGTGTTTTTCCGGAGTCTCTGTTAGGGCTACTTCAAGACGATATGAACCATAGAGTGCGCACTGAGAACCTATTCACTTTGTCAAGTATCAAGCAGCTACCACAAAGTCTGTTTGATTTAGAGTTCCAAATGCTTCTCTCCCTAAAAGAGCAAACGCATGGAAAGCTAAAAGTTCAAACTGTTACTGGAAGCGTATGCTTTCACGGAGAAGAACAAAACTTAGGGGTCCAAGTAGGATTGGTGTACTGATCATTACCACCAAGTATCATCAGCATTGGGTGAAAAAATGTTTTCTGACATTTCAGGAAACTCGTAGTTTTTTGAAAGCTTTCCAAAAGCTTTCAAATGAAAGTGTTTTTTCCCAGTCTCTGCTTAGGGCTACTTCAAGAAGAAACCAACCATAGAGAGTGCATAGGAAACTAATTCACTTTGTCAAGTATGAAGCAGCTACCACAATCTCTGTTTGATTTAGATTTCCTACACCTTTTTTGAAAGCTTCTCAAAAGTTTTCAAATGCAAGTGTTTTTCCCCAGTTTCTACGTAGGCTACTTCAAGAGGAAACAAACCATAGAGACAGCACTGAGAACCACTTTATTGTGTCACTTTTCAAACAGCTGGCAAAAAACCGTGTTTGATTTAGGGTTACAACTACATCTATCAATATAGGAAAAAACAGTGAAACCTAAATATTCAACTTTTACTGTAAACGAACGCTTCAACATAGAAGAACGAAATTTGGGGGATGAAATGGGATTTGTGTACTGATCATTACTGCCATGTATCATCAAGTTTGGGTGAAAAAATGTTTTCTCAAATTTCAGGAAACTCGTAGTTTTTTGGAAGCTTGTCAAAGGCTTTCAAGTGCAAGTGTTTTTTCCAAGTCTGTACTTAGACTACTTCAAGAGGAAACAAACCATAGAGACAGCACTGAGAAACACTTTATTGTGTCACTTTTCAAACAGCTAGCAAAACTGTGTTTGATTTAGGGTTCCAACTACATCTATCAATATTGGAGAAAACAGAGTGAAACCTAAATGATCAACTGTTACTGCAAAAGAATGCTTCCACCTAGAAGAATGATATTTGGGGTGCCAAGTGGGATTTGGGTATTGATCATTACCGCCAAGTACATCAAGATTGGGTGAAAAAATATTTTCTGAGATTTCAGGAAACTCGTAGTTTTTTTGAAGCTTGTCAAAGGCTTTCAAATGCAAGTGTTTTTCCCCAGTCTCTACTTAGGCTACTTCAAGAGGAAACAATCTATAGAGACAGCACTGAGAAACACTTTATTGTGTGAAGTTTCAAGCAGCTAGCAAAAACCGTGTTTGATTTAGGCTTACAACTACATCTATCATTATAGGAAAAAAAAAACAGAGTGAAACCTAAATATTCAACTGTTACTGCAAACGAATGCTTCAACATAGAAGAACAAATTTTGGGGGGCGAAGTGGGATTTGTGTCAGGGATTGAGTTTTAGGGTAGGTTGAGGTCAGCGATAGAGTTTGGGTTAGGGCTAGGTTTAGCATTAGGTTTAGGGTTATGCTTAGGGTAATGGATAGAGTTAGAGCTAGGGTTTGGGCCATGGTTACAGTTAGGATTAGGGTTAGTATTGGGGTTAGGTTTGGGGCTAGGGTTATATTTAGGGTAAGGGCTAGGGTTTAAGCTAGTGTTAGTGTTAGGGCTAGGTCGAGGATTAGGTTCAGCCTTGGGTCTAGGGACAGAATTATTGTAGGTTTAGGCTTAGGGTAAAGGTTAGGGCTAGGGTTATCATTAGGGTTAGGATAAGGGTTCGGGTAATGGATATGGTTAGATGTAGGTTTAGGATTAGGTTTAGGTTTAGATTTAGTTTTAGGGATAATGTTAAGGCTATGGTTATGTTTAGGTTTATGGTACGGGTTAGGTTTTGAGCTAGGGTTAGGGCTATGGCGAGTGTTACTTTTAGGGTTAGGTCTATTGTTAGTTTTCAGGTTAGGGTTAGGTTTATGTTTAGGGTTAAGGCTAGGGTTATCAATACAGTTGGGTGTAGGGTTAGAAAAGTTTTAGGATTAGAGCTAGGTTTAAGGATAGTGTTAAGTTCAGTGTTAGGTCTAGGGTTAGGGTTTAGAGTAAGGTATAGGTCTAAGTTTATATTTATGGTAAGGGTTGGGCTTTGAGTAAGGTTTAAGACTAAGGCTAGGGTTAGGTTTAGGGTTAGGGTTAGGGCTATGGTTCGAGTTGGGGTTATGCTTAGGGCTAGATTTAGGCCTAGAATTTGCTCTAGGTTTTGTGTTAGGTTAAGGCATAGAGTTAGGGCTATGGTTAATATAACAGCTAGGATTATGATTAGGGCTAGTTGTAGGCTTAGGGTTATGGCTATGTCTAATGTTAGGTTTAGGTTTTGGGTTAGGGTCAGGATTACAGATAGGTTTAGTGTTAAAGGCAGGGTCAGTGTACAGGTTAGAGTTAGAGCTAAGGTTAAAGCCAGATTTGGGACTAGGTTTATGTCTAGGGGTAGGGTTAGTCTTTGCATTAAGTTAAGGGTTATTGTTAGGCCTAAGGCTAGGTTTTTGTTTATGTCTAGAGCTAGAGTTAAGTATAGATTTAGGATTAGGTTTAGGTCTACTGCTAGTAGTAGGGTCTGGTTTAGGTGTAAGGTTACTGGTAGGGTAAGTGTTACAGTTTGGTCTAGCATTAGGATCAGGTTTAGACCTAGGTAAGTTTTATGGTCAGAATAAGGGTCAGAGTTAGGTATAAGGTTTGGGAAAGGTTTAGAGCTACAATGAGGGCTATGGTTAGGACTATGAATATGGTGAGAGGTTTGATTAGGCTGAGGATTAGTGATAGGACTAGGGTTACCATTACGGTTAGGGTTTTGCTTAGGGTTAGGGATAGGGTTAGAGCTAGTGTTAGGGGTAGGGTTATGGTTATGGTTAGGGTTAAAGCTAGATGTAGGGCTTGGATTAGGCTAGTTTTTGTGTTAGTGTTGGGGCTAGGTTTAGGGCAACAGGTAATGTAAGAACCAGGGTTACAATTAGGGTTAGCTTTGGGGTTAGGATTAGGGGTAGTTCTAGTGTTAGTGTTAGATTTACTGTTAGGCTGATATTTAGAGCTAGAGTTATTTTTAGGATAGGATTCAGGGTCAGGGTTAGTTTTAGTGTTTGAGTTAGGACTCGAATTAGGGCTAGGTTTACTGTTAGGGTTTGGTTTAAGGTTAGTGTCATGTTTAGAGCTAGGGTGAGTGTTAGGTTATGAGCAGGGTCAGGGTAAGTTCTAAGATTAGGGTTAGGACTCGATTAGGGCTAGGATTAGTTTTTTAGTAATTTAGGGTTTGGTTTAAGTTAAGGCTATTGTTAGGTCTATTGCTCAGTTTTGTTATAGTCCTAGGGTTAGGTTAGGTTTAGTTTTACAATTAGTATTAGGGTTATGGCTAGTGTTAGTGTTAGGCTTAGACTTAGAGTTAGGGTTACATTTATAATTATGTTAGATCTAGGATTAAGCTATGATTAAGTATAGGGCAAGGGTTAGGGCCAGGGTTAGAATTATGGTAAGGGATAGGTTTGGAACTTGGAATAGGGCTAGTGTGAGAGTTAGAGTTAGTGATATGGCTAAAATTAGAGTTAGGGTTTGGATAGGGTGGAATTAGGGCTAGGATTAGGACTAGAGTTAGTGTACAGCTTAGGCCTAGTGATAGGGATAGGGTTAGGTTTAAGTTTAGGATAAAGAATGGCGTTATAGCAAGGTTTAGATGTAGGGTGAGGGAAAGAATTAGGGTTAGGGGTAGAGCTGGGGTTAGGGTTATGATTAAGGCTACGTTTATGGCTAGCATGAGGGCTAGTGGTTTTATTAGATTCAGGACTAGGATTAGTGCTAGGGCTAATATCAGGTCTAGGGTTATGGTTAAAGATAGTTTTAAGGTTAGGTTTATGGCTACGTCTAGTGTAAGGGTTAGGTTTAGGGTAAGGGTCAGGTTTAGAGCTCGGGGAATTATTGGGATTAGGATTTGGCTTAGGTAAGGATTTAGGTATATGGCTCAAATTAGCCTTAGGTTTAGATTTAGGGTTAGGGATATAGTTAGGCTTTGTTTTAAGGTTCAGGTTTGGTTTAGGGTAAATGATATGGTTAGCGTTAGTGACAGGGCTAGGGTTAGGCTTAGAGTTATGTTGATGGTAATCGATAGGGTTAGAGCTTAGGTTAGAACTAGAGTTAAGGTTAGGAATATGCCTTGAGTTAGGGTTAGAGTTAGTTAGAACTAGGGCTAGGGTTAGGTTTAGGGTTATGTTTAGCATAAAATTTAGGTTTTGAGCTAGGTTTAGGGCTAGGTTTAGGGATAGGTCTAGGGATAGGATTACAGTAGGTTTAGGTTTAGATTTAGAATTAGGGCTAGGGTTATCATTAACATTATGTTTAGGGTTAAGGTAACGGATAGGGTTAGGTTAGGTTTAGATTGTTTTAGAGGTAGAATTAGTGATAGGGTTGGGATTAGAGCTATGGTTATGTTTATTTATTTATTTTTTTATGTATAAGTTTCATATAATTGTAAGATTTCATTCTTGTGTATATATCTAGGAGTGGGTTGTTGGGTCATTGGGTAAATATGTTTAATCTTTTTTTTAAAATTTTTTTATTGTTGGTTGTTCAAAACATTACATAGTTCTTCATATATCATATTTCACACTTTGATTCAAGTGGGTTATGAACTCCCATTTTTACCCCATATACAGATTGCAGAATCACATCAGTTACACATCCATTGATTTACATATTGCCATACTAGTGTTTTTTGTGTTCTGCTGCCTTTCCTATCCTCTACTATCCCCCCTCTCCTCCCCTCCCCTCCCTTCTTCTCTCTCTGCCCCCTCTACTGTCATTCATTTTTCCCCATTGTATTATTTTTCCCTTTCCCTTCACTTCCTCTTGTAGGTACTTTTGTATAACCCTGAGGGTCTCCTTCCATTTCCATGCAATTTCCCTTCTCTCTCCCTTTCCCTCCCACCTCTCATCCCTGTTTAATGTTAATCTTCTTCTCATGCTCTTCGACCCTACTATGTTCTTAGTTACTCACCTTATATCAAAGAAGACATTTGGCATTTGTTTTTTATGGATTGGCTAGCTTCACTTAGCACAATCTGCTCTAATGCCATCCATTTCCCTGCAAATTCTATGAGTTTGTCATTTTTTAATGCAGAGTAATACTCCATTGTGTATAAATGCCACATTTTTTATCCATTCATCTATTGAAGGGCATCTAGATTGGTTCCACAGTCTTGCTCTTGTGAATTGTGCTGCTATGAACATTGATGTAGCAGTGTCCCTGTAGCATGCTCTTTTTAGGTCTTTAGGGAATAGACCGAGAAGGGGAATAGCTGGGTCAAATGGTGGCTCCATTCCCAGCTTTCCAAGAAATCTCCATACTGCTTTCCAAATTGGCTGCACCAATTTGCAGTCCCACCAGCAATGTACAAGTGTACCCTTTTCCCCACATCCTCGCCAGCACTTGTTGTTGTTTGACTTCATAATGGCTGCCAATCTTACTGGAGTGAGATGGTATCTTAGGGTGGTTTTGATTTGCATTTCTCTGACTGCTAGAGATGGTGAGCATTTTTTCATGTACTTGTTGATTGATTGTATGTCCTCCTCTGAGAAGCGTCTGTTCAGGTCCTTGGCCCATTTGTTGATTGGGTTGTTTGTTATTTTGCTGTCTAATTTTTTTGAGTTCTTTGTATACTCTGGATATTAGGGCTCTATCTGAAGTGTGAGGAGTAAAGATTTGTTCCCAGGATGTAGGCTCCCTATTTACCTCTCTTATTGTTTCTTTTGCTGAGAAAAATCTTTTTAGTTTGAGTAAGTCCCATTTGTTGATTCTAGTTATTAAATTTTGTGCTATGGGTGTCCTATTGAGGAATTTGGAGCCTGACCCCACCGAATGTAGATCGTAGCCAACTTTTTCTTCTATCAGATGGCGTGTCTCTGATTTGATATCAAGCTCCTTGATCCATTTTGAATTCACTTTTGTGCATGGCGAGAGAAAGGGATTCAGTTTCATTTTGTTGCATATGGATTTCCAGTTTTCCTAGCACCATTTGTTGAAGATGCTATCCTTCCTCCATTGCATGCTTTTAGCCCCTTTATCAAATATAAGATAGTTGTAGTTTTGTGGATTGGTTTCTGTGTCCTCTATTCTATACCATTGGTCCACCCGCCTGTTTTGGTACCAGTACCATGCTGTTTTTGTTACTATTACTCTGTAGTATATTTTGAAGTCTGGTATCGCTATACCGCCTGATTCGCACATCCTGCTTAGCGTTGTTTTTGCTATTCTGGGTCATTTATTTTTCCATATGAATTTCATTATTGCTTTCTCTATTTCTACAAGAAATGCCGTTGGGATTTTGATTGGCATTGCATTAAACCTATAGAGAACTTTTGGTAATATTGCCATTTTGATGATGTTAGTTCTGCCTATCCATGAACAGGGTATATTTTTCCATCTTCTAAGATCTTCTTCTATTTCTCTCTTTAGGGTTCTGTAGTTTTCATTGTATAAGTCTTTCACCTCTTTTGTTAGGTTGATTCCCAAGTATTTTATTTTTATTGAAGATATTGTGAATGGAGTGGTTGTCCTCATTTCCATTTCAGAGGATTTGTTGGTGATATACTGGAATGCCTTTGATTTATCCGTGTTGATTTTATATCCTGCCACTTTGCTGAATTCATTTATTAGCTCTAATAGTTTCTTTGTAGACCCTTTTGGGTCTGCTAGGTATAGAATCATGTCACCTGCAAATAGTGATAATTTAAGTTCTTCTTTTCCTATTTTTATGCCTTTAATTTCTTTCATCTGTCTAATTGCTCTGGCCAGTGTTTCGAGAACTATGTTGAAGAGAAGTGATGAGAGAGGGCATCCCTGTCTTGTTCCAGATTTTAGAGGGAATGCCTTCAATTTTTCTCCATTCAGAATGATGCTAGCCTGAGGCTTAGCATAGATTGCTTTTACAATATTGAGGTATGTTGCTGTTATCCCTAGTTTTTCTAGAGTTTTGAACATAAAGGGATGCTGTACTTTGTTGAATGCTTTTTCCGCATCTATCGAGATGATCATATAGTTCTTATTTTTAAGTCTATAGAAGTGGTGAATAACATTTATTGATTTCCGTATATTGAACCAGCCTTGCATCCCAGGGATGAATCCTACCTGATCATGGCGTACAATTTTTTTGATATGTTTTTGTATCCGATTCGCCAGAATTTTATTCGGGATTTTTGCACCTAGGTTCATTAGAGATATTGGTCTGTAGTTTTCTTTCTTTGAAGTGTCTTTGTCTGGTTTAGGTATCAGGGTGATGTTGGCCTCGAAGAATGAATTTGGAAGTTCTCCCTCTTTTTCTATTTCCTGAAGTAGCTTGAAAAGTATTGGTATTAGTTCCTCTTTAAAGATTTTGTAAAACTCTGCTGTATACCCATCCAGTCCTGGGCTTTTCTTAGTTGGTAAGCTTTTGATGGTTTCTTCTATTTCCTCAATTGATATTGGTCTGTTTAGGTTGTCTATATCTTCCTGACTCAATCTGGGCAGATCATATGACTTAAGAAATTTATCTATGCCTTCACTATCTTCTAATTTATTGGAGTATAAGGATTCAAAATAATTTTTGATTATCTTTGTATTTCTGAAGTGTCTGTTGTGATATTGCCTTTTTCATCCCATATGCTAGTAATTTTAGTTCCCTCTCATCTTCTCTTTGCTAGCATGGCTAAGGGTCTGTCGATTTTGTTTATTTTTTCAAAGAACCAACTTTTAGTTTTGTCAATTTTTTCAATTGTTTCTTTTGTTTCGATTTCATTAATTTCAGCTCTGATTTTAATTATTTCTTGCCTTCTACTTCTTTTGCTGTTGTTTTGCTCTTCTTTTTCTAGGATTTTGAGATGAAGTATGAGACCATTTATTTGTTGTTTTTTTTTTTCTTTTTTTAAGGAATGAACTCCACACAATGAATTTTCCTCTTAGAACTGCTTTCAATGTGTCCCATAGATTCCGATATGTTTTGTCTGTGTTTTCATTTATCTCTAAGAATTTTTTAATTTCCTCCTTGATGTCTTCTATAACCCATTGATCATTCAGTAACCTATTGTTCATTCTCCAAGTGATGTATGCTTTTTCCTTCCTTCTTTTATCGTTGATTTTCAGTTTCATTCCATTATGATCAGATAAGATGCATGGTATTATCTCTACTCCTTTATATTGTCTAAGAGTTGCCCTGTGACATAATATATGATCTTTTTTTGAGAAGGATCCATGTGCTGCTGAGAAAAAAGTGTAACTGCTTGATGTTGGGTAGTATATTCTATATATGTCAATTAAGTCTAGGTTATTAATTGTGTTATTGAGTTCTGTAGTTTCCTTACTAAACTTTTGTTTGGAAGATCTGTCCATTGGTGAGAGAGGTGTGTTGAAGTCTCCCATGATTATTGTATGGTGGTCTATTAGACTCTTGAACTTGAAAAGACTTTGTTTGATGAACATAGCTGCATCATTGTTAGGGGCAGATATATTTATGATTGTTATGTCTTGTTGGTGTATGTTTCCCTTGAGCAGTATATAGTGTCCCTCTTTATCCCTTTTGATTAACTTGGGCTTGAAATCTATTTTATTTGATATGAGTATGGACAATCCTGCTTGTTTCCGAAGTCCATATGAGTGATATGATTTTTCCCTACCTTTCACCTTCAGCCTATGTATGTCTTTTCCTATCAAATGTGTCTCCTGTAGGCAGCATATTGTTGGGTCTTGTTTTGTGATCCATTCTACTAGCCTGTGTCTCTTAATTGGTGAGTTTAAGCCATTAACATTTAGAGTTATTATTGAGATATGGGTTGTTCTGACAGCCATATTTGTTTATTTACGTTACTAAACATGGTTTGTTTTCCTCTTTGATTATTTTTCCCCCTTTACTGTCCTACCTCCCACTGTTGGTTTTCAGTGCTATTTTCCATTTCCTCTTCCTGTAATGTTTTGCCGAGGATATTTTGAAGAGATGGTTTTCTAGCTGCAAATTCTTTTAACTTTCTTTTATCGTGGAAGGTTTTAATTTCATCTTCCATCCTGAAGCTTAATTTCGCTGGATACACAATTCTTGGTTGGAACCCGTTTTCTTTCAGTGTTTGAAATATGTTATTCCAGGATCTTCTAGCTTTCAGTGTCTGTGTTGAAAGATCAGCTGTTATCCTGATTGGCTTACCCCTAAATGTAATCTGCTTCCTTTCTCTTCTAGCTTTTAAAATTCTCTCCTTATTCTGTATGTTGGGCATCTTCATTATAATGTGTCTAGTATTGGATCTCTTATGATTTTGCACATTCGGCGTCCTGTAGGCAATGAGGATTTGGGATTCTGTCTCATTCTTCAAGTCTGGGAAGTTTTCTCATATTATTTCATTGAATAGATTGCTCATTCCTTTGGTTTGAAACTCTGTCCCTTCCTGTATCCCAATGACTCTTAAATTTGGTCTCTTGATGTTATCCCATATTTCTTGGATATTCTGCTCATGGTTTCTTAACAGTCTTGCTGAGCTGTTTATGTTCTTTTCAAGTTGAAATACTTTATCTTCATTGTCTGATGTTCTATCTTCTAAGTGTTCTACTCTGCTGGTAGTATTCTCCATTGAGTTTTTAAGTTGGTTTATTGCTTCCTGCATTTCAAGGATTTCTGTTTGTTTGTTTTTTATAACCTCTAACTCCCTGTATAGTTGTTCCTTTGCTTCTTGGATTTGTTTATGTAATTCATTGTTGAAGTGATCTTTCATTGTCTGATTTTGCTGTTTAATGTCTTCCTTGATACTCCAGATCATCTGAAGCATGTATATCCTGAATTCTTTATCTGACATTCCATCTGCTGCAGGTATTACCTCTTGTAACGTTGAGTTGACCTGCATTGCTTGTGGTCCTTTCTTTCCTTGTCTCTTCATACTGTTCGCGTTTCTTTCTGCTTGGTGAAACTGTTGTGCTCTTGAATTTTCCCCCTATATATTTATATTGGTCTTGTATAGTTGCAAAGTCTCCCTTGCAGGCACGGGCAGTGGCTCTGCCCCTCCTCCAATTGGGAATGTGCCTACCATGCCGACAGGCCGCTGGGCCTGTTCTTCCGGTTGGTAGCAGGTCCGCCTACTTTGTAGGCGCAGGCGGCAGCTCTGTCCCTCTGAGGGCCACAAGGCTTGTTCTGTTGGTGGTCGCAGTTCTGCCTACTTTGCAGGCACAGGCAATGGCACTGCCCCTCTGCAGTCCTCTGGGGCTGTTCTGCCGGTGGGGCACAGGTCCGCCTACCTTGGAGGTGCAGGGGGTAGGGCAGCTCTACCCTTCCGCAGGCCGCTGGGCCTGTTCTGTCTGTCGGTTGCAGGTGTGGCCTGTTCTGTTGGTGGTCACAGTTCCGCCTAACTTGCAGGCACGGGCGGGGGGGGGCTCTGCCCCTCAGCAGGCCACTGGGCCTGTTCTGTGGGTGGTTCCAGTTCTGTCTACCTTGTAGGTGCGGGGGGAGGGGGCAGCTCTGCCTCTCATGAGGCCGCTGCTCCTGTTTTGCCGGTGGGTCACAGGCCCGCCTACCTTCCAGGAGTGGTTGGCAGCTCTGCCCCTCTGCTGGCCACTGGGCCTTTTCTGTTGGTGGTCACAGTTCTGCCTACCTGGCAGGTGCAGGGGTGGTGGGGAGAGGCTCTGCCCCTCAGCAGGCCGCTGGGCCTGTTCTGTGGGTGGTCACAGTTCCGTCTATCTTGCAGGCACGGGGGAGGGGGCGGCTCTGCCTCTCAGTAGGCCGCTGTGCCTGTTCTGCTGGTGGGTCGCAGGCCTGCCTACTTTGCAGGTGTGGTTGGCAGCTCTGCCCCTCCGCGGGCCACTGGGCCTTTTCCGTTGGTGGTCACAGTTCTGCCTACCTGGCAGGTGCGGGGGGTGGGGGGCAGCTCTGCCCCTCAGCAGGCCACTGGGCCTGTTCTGTGGGTGGTCACAGTTCCGTCTACCTTGAAGGCGCGGGGGGAGGGGGCGGCTCTGCCTCTCAGTAGGCCGCTGCTCCTGTTCCGCAGGTGGGTCGCAGGCCCCTATGGTTATGTTTAGGTTTATGGTTAGGTTTATGGTTTGATCTAGATTTAGGGCTATGCTGAGTTTAATTTTAGGGTTATGTCTATGGTTATTTATCTGGTTAGGGTTAGGGATACCATTAGGTTTCAGGCTAGGATTATCAATGTTTAGGTTTAGGGTTAGGGTAATGGGTAGGTTTGGAGCTAGGTTTAGGGCTAGGTTAAGTTTAGGATTTGGGCTATGGTTTGTGTGAGAGTTAGGTATAGGTCTAGGCTTACGTTTAGGGTAAGGGTTAGGCTATTAGCTCTCTTAGGACTAAGGTGAGGGCTAGGGTTAGGTATAGGGCTAGTGCTAGGGTTAGTTTTATGCTTAAGGATAGGTTTAGGCCTAAAATTATCTCTATGTTTAGAGTTAGGTTTAGGCCTAAGGTTAGGGCTATGGGTAATGTAAGATCTAGGGTTATGATTAGGGCTAGTTTTAGGGTTAGGGTTATGGCTGGGTCTAGAATGAGGTTTAGGTTTTGTTTAGTTTCAGGTTTAGAGGTAGGTTTAGTGTTAAAGGCAGGGTCAGTCATTGGGTTAGAGTTAAAGTTAGGGTTAAAGCCAGAATTAGGACTAGGTTTAGGTCTAGGGGTAGAGTTAGTGTTTGGGTTAGGTAAAGGGTTTTTTTAGTACTAGGGCTTGGATTTTGTTTAGGGCTAGAGCTAAAGTTCAGGCTAGATTTAGAATTAGGTTTAGGTCAAGAACTAGTGGTAGGTTTAGGTTTAGGTATAAGGTTACAATTATGGCTAGTGTTAGGGTTTCATTTAGGGTTAGGGTCAGGTTTAGACCTAGGATTTATGTTATGGTCAAAATAAGGGTCAGAGTTAGGGTTAGGGTTTGGAATAGCATTGGAGATAGAAAGAGATCTAGTGTTAGGACTATTAATAGGTTAAAATTTGTTTAGCCTAAGGATTAGGGACAGGTCTAGGGCTACCATTAGGATTAAGGTTTTGCTCAGGGAAAGACATAGGGTTACCGCTAGGCTTAGGTTTATGGTTAGGGTTAAAGCTAGCTTTAGGGCTCAGATTAGGGCAAGTTTTTGTGTGAGGTGTAAGGCCAGGGTAGGGCAACGGCTAATATAAGGACTAGTTACAATTAGGGTTAGGGGTAGGGGTAGGTCACGTGTTAGGGTTAGGTTTAAGATTAGGGTGATATTTATAGCTTGAGTTAGTGTTAAGATATCAGTCAGGTCTGGGTTAGTTTTAGGGTTAGGGTTAGGGTTAGGACTCGAATTAGGGCTAGGTTTACTTTAGAGTTCATTTTAAGTTTAGGGTGGTGTTTAGAGCTAGGATGAGTGTTAGGATATAAGTCAGGTTCAGGGTTATTTTTAAGGTTATGATTAAGACTTGACTTAGGCTACGCTATAGTACTAGGATTTGGTTTAAGCTAAGGTTAGTGTTAGGCCTTTTGCTCGATTTTGTTTTAGTGCTATGGTTAGGGTTAGGGCTAGTTTTATGATTAACTTTAGGGTTAGGACTAAGGTTATGGTTAGGTTTATGTTTATGGATAGATTTAAGGCTAGGATTAGGGCTAGGTTTTGTGTTAGTTTTAGGGCAAGAATTAGGGCTAGGACTAATGTCAGGTCTATGTTTTTAGTTAGTGATATTTTTAGGGTTAGTTTTATGGCTAGGTCAATTTAAAGTTTTACATTTAGGGAAGGGTCAGATTAAGAGCTGGGATATTATTAGGGTCAGGGTCAGGCTTCGGGTTTGGGTTAGGTTAAGTTTTAGTGTTAATGCTCAAATTAGCATTAAGTTAGAATTAGGGTTAGGGTAATGGATAGTCTTAAGTTTATGGTTCATGTTAGGTTTAAGGTAATGGATATGGTTAGGGTTTGTGATAGGTTTAGGGTTAGGCCAAGGGTTATAATTAGGGTTATGGATATTTTTAGGGTAATTTATAGAGTTAGACCTAGGGTTAGGACTAGGATAATGGTTAGGATTAGGGCTAGAGTTAGGGTTATGAACAGGGATAGGGCGAGGGTTACATTTAGGATTAGGTTTAGGGGACGGTTTAGGGTTTGAGCTAGGATTTTTGCTTTGGCTAAGGTTAATTTTTGGTTTGGTCTACGGTTATGGTCATGGTTACTGTTACGGTTAGGGCTAGGGTTATCATTAGGGGTAGGGTAATAAGTTTAGATGTCAGGTTAAATATATGGTTAGGTTGAGGTTAGTGTTAGGTTTAGGTTTAGGATTAGGGTTAGGGTTTGAGCTAGCTTAGATTTAGGGTTAGGGTTAAGGTTACTCTTAGTTCTAGGGTTAGGTCTATGTTTAGAGTTAGGGTAGGTTTAGCTTTAGGTCTAGTGTTTTCATTAGGGTTGAGTTTAGGGTTACGGTATTGGGTATGGTTCTAACTAGGATTAGGACTAGGGTTAAGGTTAGGATTAGGGCTGTGGTTAGGGTTAGGGTTAGTTTAAGTGTAAGGATTAGGGATTGAGTTAGATTTAGGGCTAGGGTGAGGGTTAGGGTTACAGTCTGGGCTAGGGTAGGGTTAGGGTTACGTTTAGGGCTAGGGTTATGGTTAGTGTAATGTATATAGTTAGAGCTAGGGTTTGGGCTATGGTTACATTTAGGGTTAGGGCTAGAGTTAGGGTGAGGTTTAGGGTTTGGACTAGGGTTATGTTTAGGTAAGTTTTAGAGTTTGAGCTAACACTAACCCTTAACCTAAAACTACCCCTAACCCTAACTTGACATCTAATCCTATCTATTAACCTAACTCTAAAAGTAACCTTAGCCCTAACCCTAACTCTAACCCTAACCTTAACTGTAAATCTAACCCTAGACATAACACTAAACCTAATTCTCACCCTAGCACCCTAGCTCAAAACCTTACCTATATCCTAAACCTAACCCAAACACTAACCCTAGCCCTAGCCCTAATCCTAACCATAAATCTAGCCCTAATCCTAACCAAAATGCTAGCCCTATCCCTAGCTCTAATGCTATGCATTACCCTAACAATAACCATAACACAAATGCTTACCCTAGGCCTAACCCTATAACTAACACTAACCATACCCATTATCCTAATCTTAACCTGAATCCTAAATTTAAACCTATCCATTACCCTAAACCTAACTCTAACCCAAAGCCTAATTTGAGCCCTAAACCTAAATCTTAACCAAACCCATAACCGAAACCTGAAGCTGACCTTAAAAAACCACCTAATTCTAAACTTGATCCTTACCCAAAACCTAACCTTTATACAAGAGTTGGCCATGAAACTAACCCTATAACTACCCCTAGCCATAACCCTAAACCTGACATTATCACTATCCCTAAAATTGCAATAAACCCAACAAAAGCCCTAGCCCTCACCCGAACACCGAATCTAGCCTTAATCCTAATCCAATCCTAACCCTATTTCTAAGCCTAATTCTAATCATCACCCTAGCCCTAAACCTAGCTATAACCCCATCTCTTTCCCTAAACCTAACCCTAAACATAGCCCTAAAATTAGGCCTAACCCTAACACTAATCCTAGACCTATTCCTAGGCCTAGTTTAGCCCTAACCCTAATCCTAACCTTAGCCTTAAGACTAAATCTAATTTGTGCCTAGCCTGATTACTAGTTCTAACCCTATCCCTTACCATAACCTTAGCCTTAGCCCTAAAACATAACCAAGCTATAGCACTAACCCTAATCCTTAATTTAAATCAAACCCTAACCCTACATCTAGCCCTAAGCCTACCCCTAATTCAAGTCCTATCCCTAACCTAAAACTAACCCTGAACCTGACTCTGAACCTAACACTAATCGTAGCTCAAAACATCACCTTAACTTAAACCTAATCCTAAAAATAGACTTAGTCCTAACTGTAACCCTAAAATTAGCCCCAATCATAATCCTAGTTCTTACATTAGCCATATCACTAATACTAGCCTTAACAAAACCCAAAACCTAGCCCTAATCTGAGCCCAAACCCTAGCTTTAACCCTATCTCTATCCCTAAATGTAGCTCTAACCCTTAGCCTAAACCTAACCCAAATTTTAATCCTTACACTAAACCTAAACCTAACCCTAACCCTAGCCCTAACCACAACTAAAACCCTAGCCCTAACCCTAGCTCTAACCCTATCCAATACCCTAACCCTAACCCTAACACTAATCATAACCCTCAGCCTAACCCAAACACATTCCCTAACATTAACCTATCCATTATACTAAACATAACTCTAACCCTAAAGCTAACCCAATACTAGACCTAGACGTAACCATAACCCTAAAACTAGCCCCAATTGTAATCCTAGTTTTTACATTAGCCGTAGACCTAAAGATAACACAAATCATAGCACTAATCTGAGCCCTAACACTAGTTTTAACTCTAACCCCAGCCCTAACCCTAACCCTCACCCTAAGCCTAGAACTAACCCTAGCCCTAACCCCAGCACTAACCCTGTCCCTTAACCTAAGCCAAATTCTAACCCTAAAGCTACCTAGTATTAACCTAATCCTTAGCCTAACCCAAACCCTAACTCTATTACTAGTCCTAACACTAGCTCTCAGTCTAGCTCTATCCCTATCCAAAACCCTAAATCTAACCCTGACCCTTATTCTGACCCTGATACAAACCATAGGTCTAAACCTGACCCTAACCATAAATCGACCCTTAACATTGGTGCAACCTGTAACCCTAAACCTATACCTAACCCTAACACTAGACCTAGATCTACACCTAAGCCTTTATCTAGTGATAACTCTAGCCGTTGCCCTAAACAAAAACCTAGCCCTAGCCCTAACAATAACCCTTAACCTAACCCAAACACTAACTTTACCCCTAGACCTAACCCTAGTTTTAATGCTGGACCTAATCATAAACCTAACCCTAAACCAAACACTGACCCTTACCCTAACTCAAACCCTAGCTCAAAACCTTTTTCTAACTGAAAACCTAACTCTAAACTAGACCTAGCCATACCACTAATGCTAAAATTAGCCATAACCATAAGCCAAAGACTACCTCTAACTCTCTACATTACCCTAACCATAACCCTAACCCTAATGCTAACCCTAGCCCTAACCCTAACACTGACTCTTACCCTAAACCTCGTCCTAGTGCAAATCTTAGCTCAATCCCTAACCCTTAAATATAACCTAATGCTAACACTAACCCTTGGCCTAACCCTAACCCTAACCTTAACCCTAGCCCTAATCCTAACCTTAACCCTAGCCATAACTCTAGTTCTAACCCTAACCATTACCCTAACCCTAACCATTATGATAACCCTAGACCTAACCCTAAATCTACCTTAGCCCTAACCCTAGACATAGCCATAAACCTAAACCTTGTCATAGACCTAACCCCAGCTGAAACCCTAACCATTACACTAAACCTAACCCTATACCTATCCCTAACACTACCCTTAAGCTGAAACCTAATACTAACCTTAACCCTTACCCGACATCAAACCCTATCCAATACCCTAAACCTAATGATAACCCTAGCCCTAATCCTAACACTAACCTTGAACCTAACCGTAACTATATCCTAGGCCTAACCCTATACCTAACATTCTCCCTAGTGCTAACCCTAGCTCAAACCCTAAACTGTACCGTAAACCTAAACCTAATGCTATCCCTGGGACTAACCCTAATCCTAACCTTACCTCAAGTCCTAATACTAACCATAACCCTTTCCCTAAGCCTAGGTCTAACCCTCTCCATTACCCTAAACATAACCCTTACTCTAATGCTAACCCTAAGCTAAACCTAACACTTTCACTACCTCTAACACTACCTATTACCCTACAACTAACCTGAACCCTAAACCTAACCCTATCATACCATATCCCTAATCCTAATGCTAATGTGAGCCTTAATCCTAAACCCTAACCTAAGCCAAAACCGAAACCTGATTCTAATCCTAATCATACCACCAGCTCTAAATCTAACCCTTATCCTAGACCTTGCCATAAATCTAACTCTCAATCTACCCCTAACCGTAACCTTAGACCTGACACTAGCCCTAGACCTAATTCTTGCCATAACCCTAAAACAAACCCTAACCCTCATTCTAGCCCTAAACCTAGCCTTATTACTAACCCAAAACATAATCCTAGCCCTAACCATAATTCTAACCTTCAACCTAGCCCTAACACTAGCTATAACCCCATCCCTTACCCTAACCTAACCCTATCACTAAACCTAAACCTAAGCCTAAAACTAGGCCTAAACCTAGCACAAACCCTAGACCTAATCCTAGCACTAATTTAGCTCTAAATCTAAACTAAACCTTACCCTAAACCAAATCCTAATACTACACCTAGACCTAACCCTAGCCCTAATTTGAATCCTAACCTTAACCTTGATACTCACCCTGACTCTGACTCATATCCCAACACTCACCCTAGCTCTAAACACCATCCTAACCTTAAACCAAACACTTACAGTAACCCTAGCCATAATTTGAGTCCCAACCTTAACCTTAAAACTAAACCTGACCCTGACTACTAACCTAACACTAGCTCTAAATATCACCCCAGCCTTAAACCTAATCCTAACATTAGAGGTTTAACACCTAACCATAACCCAAAAATTAACCCTAATTGTAACCCTAGTTCTTACATTACATGTTACTCTACCCTAGCCCTAATCCTAATACAAAAACTAGCCCTAATCTGAGCTCTAAACCTAGCTTTAAACCTAACCCTAACCCTAGCTCTAACTCTATACCTTACCCTGAGCCAAACCCTAACACTAATTTTAATCCTAATTCCAACCCTAATCCTTAACTTAACCCAAAACTTAATCCTACTACTAGTCCTAACTCTAGCCCTAATTCTAGTTCTAACCATAACCCAAACCCTAACCCTAACCCTGAACCTTATTCTGACCCTAATATTAATCGTAGGTCTAAACCTTAACCTAACCCTAAACCAAACTCTAACACTAGCCCTACACCTAAACTTAATCCTAAATCTAGCCATAACTCTAGCCCTAGACCTAAAGAAAAACCTAGACCTAGCCCTAATAATAACCCTTAGCCTAGGCCAGACACTAGTTCTTCCCAGACACCTAACCCTATTCCTAATTCTGGCTTTAATTCTAACCATAATCCTAATCTGAACACTGACCCTGACATTAACCCTACCTCTAAACATCACCCTAACCCTGAAAACTATACCTAGCCCTAACATTAACCCTAAACTAGCCCTAATCATAACAAGTTCTTAATCTAGCCATAGCCCTAACCTATTACAAAACTTTGCCCTAATCCAATCCCTACAATATCTTTAAACCTAAAGCTAACCCTAACACTAACCATAGACCTAACCCTAAGCCTAAGCGTAACCTTAGATCAAATCCTATGCAAAACCCTGGCCCTAACCCTAGCTCTAACCCTATCCATTACCCTAACTATAACCCTAAACCTTATGCTAATCCTAGATCAAATCCTAATCCTATGCCCATTCCTAACCCTATCCATTATACTACACCTAATTTGAACCCTAAACTTAAAACTATCATTAACCTATCACTAAACCTAATGCTAATTTGAGAACTAAACATAAACCATAACCTAACCTAAACCCTAACCCTGACCCTAATAATACCCCTAGCTCTAAGTCTGACCCTAACTATAAACCTAACCCTTACAATAGACCTAGATATAAACCTAACCCTAAAACGATCCCTAACTCTAACCCTAGACCTGACATTAGCCCTAGATCTAATCCTAGTCCTAAACCTAACACAAAGCTTAACCCACATCCTAGACATAATTCTCTCCTTCATCATAAACCTAACCCAAACCCTAACCTTGATTCTGACTCTATAATAACCCTAGCTCTAAAACTGACCCTTACCCTAAACCTAACCCTTACACTGGACCAAGCCATAAACCGAACACTAAATGTATCCCTAAATTTAACCCTAGACTTGACATTAGCCCTAGACCTAAAGCTAGCCCTAAACCTAATGCAAACACTAGTCCTAATCCTAGCCCTAAACCCTAGACTTAATCATAACCTGAACACTAACCCTGGCCCTAATCCTAATACTAACCCTCGCCAAGCCCTGAATCTTGCTATAACCCATTTCTTTAAACTAAACCTAACCCTAACTCTTATCCTAAACATAGAACTAAACCTAACACTAACCATAGCCCTAATTTAGCCCTATCCCTAACCATAACCCTAAACCTAGCCATAAGAAGAACTCTAACTCTGACACTAGCTCTATCACTAGTTCTAACCCTATTGCTTACCATAAACAACCCTAGCCCTAACCGTTGTCCTAACCCTTGCCCTATCCTTAGCCCAAGCATTAACCTTAGATCAACACCTATCTCTAAATCTAACCCTAATATGAAGCCTAAGCCTAACCCAAACACTAGCCCTAAGCCTAACACTAATCCTAAAACTAGCCCTAACCCTAGCCCTAGCCTAAAACAAAATGAGCCATACCTCTAATACTAATCCTTAAACTAAACGAAACCCTAACCATACACCTACCCTAACCCTAGACCTAATTTGAGTTTTAAGCTGAACCCTAAAACTAACTCTAACCCTGACTATGACACTAATATTGACCCTAGCTCTAAGCATCACACTGAACTTAAATCTAAACCGAAATTTCAACCTAGCCCTAACATTAACCTTAAAATTAGCCCTAAACGTAACTCTAGTACTTACATTAGCCATAACCCTAACCATAGCACAAACCACTAACTTAACCTGAAACCTAGCCATAATCTGAGCCCTATCCTAAGCTTTAAACCTAACCCAAGCCCTAGTCATAACTCTAGTCCTAATCATAACCATAATCCTAAGCCCAACCCTAGTTTAACCCTATCCATTACCATAATCATAACCCTAACCCTAATGCTTACACTAAGTCTAAACCTATTGAGATTTCTAAACCTATTTCTATCCATAAACCTAAACCTAACCTGGGGGCTAATACTAACCCTATCATTACTCTAACCCTAACCCTAATGCTAATTAAATCTCTAACTTTAGAACTTAACCTATTCCAAACCTTAACCCAGACCTTGTCCATAAAAATACCCCTAGCCATAAACCTGACCCTACCCCTAAAGCTAACCCTTACACTAGATGTAGCCATAATCCTAACATAAAATTATCTTTAAACATAATTCTAGACCTGAAATTAGCCGTACCCCAAATCCTAGCCCTAAACCTAAAACAAACACTAGCCCTCATCCCAGCACTAAACCTAGCTTTAATCATAACCCTAACCATAACCAAAGCTCTAACCATAATTCTAAATATCACCCTACCTCTAAACATAGCTATAACATTATCCCCAAACTTAATAGTAACTCAGACCCTACTCTATATTTATCTGAACACTAACTATAGCCCTAATCCTAGCCCTAATTTATCCATTTCCCTAACCCAATCCCTGAGACTAACTCAAACTAGCCCTATCCCTAGTTCTAACCCTATTACATACCATAATCTAACCCTAGCCCTAACACTTTCCCTATGCTCAGTCCTAACCCTAAACCTATATATAACCCTCAATCTAAATCTAACCCTAAACCTAAGCTTAAGCCTAACACTAACACTAGCCCTAACCCTAATGCTAATTATAAAATTAGCAATAATCCTAACACTAGCAGTAAAACCAAACCAAGCAATAGCCCTAACACTAAACCTTAACTTAAACCACAGTAACACTACATCTATACTTAACTCTAGCCCTAAATTTGACTCCTAACCCAAACCTTAAAAGTAAACCTTACACAGACTCGTTGGCTAACTCTCACGCTAGTTCTAGACCCCATCCTAACCTTAAACTGAAACCTGCCAGAAACCCTATCCTTAATTCGATTCCTAATTCTAACTCTGACCCTCATTCATATCCTAACACTAACCCTAGCTCTAAATATCAGTCTAAATTAAACTTAACCCTAACACTAGACCTACCCTTAACCCTAATCCTAAAACTAACCCTAACGGTAACCCTAGTTCTTACATTAGACATTGCCCTAACCCTAGCCCTAACCCTACAGCAAAACTTGCCCTAATTAAAGCACTATACCTAGCTTTAACCCTGAACCTAACAGTAACCCTAGCTCTATCCCTATTGTATACCTTAAGCAAAATGCTAATCCTAATGGTAACCCAAGAACTATTTGTAATCATTAGGCTAACCAGAATCTGTACCCTTTCAATAGTCCTGACTAGCCCTCATTCTAACTCTAATTTTATCCCAAACCCTAACGCTAACCCTGACACTTATTGTGATATAAACATTAACCCTAGGTCTAAACATGAACCTAAGCATAGAGCAATCCCTAACACTGGCCCTACCAGTAACCTTATAATTAAACCTAACCCTAACCCAGCACTAAGACTAACTCTGTCACACTAGCCCGATAATGAGTTCTAACCTTATTCCTTACCGTAACCCAAAACCTAACCGTAAAACTAGCACTAATGCTTGCCCTATATTTAGTCTTTGCCCTAACCCTATTTCTAACCCAAACTCTAAATCTAACCCTAAACCTAAGCCTAAGCCTAACACTAACACTAGACCTAACTCTAATATTAATCATAAAACTAGTCCTAACCCTAACCCTAGAAGTAAAACAAAACTGAGCAATGGCCCTAACCCTAAATATTAACTTAAAACACGTGAAAACTACATCTAGACCTAACCCTAGCCCTAAATTTGACTCCTAACCCTATCCTTAAATCTAACGCTGAAACAAACTCATATCCTAACACTCACCCTAGCTCTAGACCCCTTCCTAACCTAAACAAAAACCTAACAGTAACCCTATCGCTGATTTGAGTCCTAACCCTAAACTGACAATGATTCATATCCTAACACTAACCCTAGCTCTAAATATCACTCTACCTTAAACCTAAACCTTACACTAGACCTACCCCTAACCCTAACCCTAATACTAACCCTAATTGTAACCTTAGTTCTAACATTATCCCATGCCCTAACCCTAGCCCTAACCCTAGCCCTAACCCTACAACAAAAACAAGCCCCAATCCAAGTTTTAAACCTAGCTTTAACCCTAACCCTAACTCTAACCCTAACCCTAGCTCTAAACTTATCCCTTACCTGAAGCAAAAACCCTAACCCTAATGGTAACCCTAGACCTATCCCTAATCCTTAGTCTGACCAAAATCCTAACCCCTTTAATAGTTCTGACCCTAGCCCTCATTTTAGCTCTAATCCTATCCCAAACTCTAATGCTAACCCTGACCCTTATTCTGACCCTAACACTCAACTTAGGACTAAACCTTACCCTAACCCTAGACCAAACTTTAACACTGGCACTACCAATAAACTTATTCCTCAACCTAAATCTACCTCTAGCCTTAGACCTAAATCTAATTCGAAATCTAACCTTAACTCTAGCCCTAGACCTAAACAAAAACCTAGTCCTAGCCCTAACAATAAACCTTAACCTAACCCAAACACTACCCCTACCACTAGACCTAAACCTAGTCCTAATTCTGGCTATAACCCTAACTCAAACTTTAACCTGAACAAGGACCAGCCTTTAACAGTAAACCTAACTCTAAACCTGACCCTAACTGAAAATATAATCCTAACACTAGACCCAGCCATAACCCTAACCTTCAAACTAGCCCTACTCATATCCCTAGTTTTTACATTACCCACAGCCCTAACCCTAGGCCTAAACCTAACACAAAACCTAGAGCTAGTTTTAGACCTTAACACAGCCCTAAGCATAACCCTAACCCTAACATAGCCCTAATCCTAACTTAACCCTAGCCTTACTCCCAACCTGGGCTCAAAGCCTAACACTTACCATAAACATCAACCTTGCAATATCTGTAAACTTAACCCTAACCCTAGCCCTAAGCCTAACCTTAACCCTAGCCCTAACCCTAGCTCTAAACCTACAAAATACACTAAACCTAAACCTAAACTTTTTGGCCACCTTAGCCTTAACGCTAACCATAACCCTAACCCTAACCAGAAAACTAAACCTAGACCTAACCTTAAACCTAACACTCGCTATAACCCTAACCCTAGCTCAAAACCTAAACCTTACCATAAAATTAAACATAACCATAGCCCTAACCTTAATCCTAAACATAAATCAAACCCTACCCCTAAACCTTAACCTAAATGTAACCATATCCATTACACTAAACCTAACCCTAACCCTAATGATAATCCTAGCTCTAACCCTAACTCTAACCCTAAAACTACCATAATTCTATCCCAAAGCTGAACCATTCAAAAACATATTTATCCAAAAGTACTGTTGGAGACAACAGGGAAATATACATATACTGAAATACCTCCCCAAATTATTTGGTCAGATTTCTTTGATACTGTACAAGATTCATCTATTAGCTTTCCCCACTAGGCTCCCTTAATTTGGGACTTCTATGATAAAAGTTCTCTAAACAGATTAGGATTAGGTTTGTGGTTAGGGTAAGGGCTAGGTTTAAACCCAGTGTTAGGGTTAGAGTCATGTATCTTTGATACTGGGCAGGATTCATCTTTTACCTAGCCTCACAATGTTCCCTGGTTTGGGCCTTCTCGGTTCAATGGTTTGATGTCAGGAAAAGTTTGTATTTTAAGGTTTCACTTAATTTTGAACTATTTTGTTGAAGAGAAATGGAGCATGAAATCAAACAGGTTGGTTCCAGCTGCTTGAACCTGCACACACTCAATCAGTCCTCTGTGGGTACTCTCTGGTTTGTTCCTTGTGAATGTTGCCCTCAGCTGAAACATGCAAAGCAACTTTATCCCAGAGCACTTTTGGATAAATAAAGGAAATATGCATAAAACTGAAACACTTCCCCTAATTATTTGCTCAGATTTCTTTGATATTGTGAAGGATTCAATGTTAGCTTGCCCCACTAGGCTCCCTTAGTTTGAGACTTCTATGATCAAAGGTTCTCTAAATAGCCTAGGGTGAGCTGTAGGGTTAGGATTAAGGATAGATCTAGTATTAGGTTTACAGCAGTTTTGTTCAAATTTCTTTGATACTAGGCAAGATTTATATTTACCTAGCCTTACTATGTTCCCCAGGTTTGGGCCTTCTAGGTTCACTGGTTTGCTGTCAGTATTTCAGTTTTTATTTTTAGGTTTCACTTCATTTTGACTTATATGTGTAAATGGAAATGGAGCAGGAAATCAAACAGGGTTTTTGCCAGCTGTTTGAAACTTCACATACTCAATCAGTTCTCTGTGAAAACACTCTGGTTTTATCCTTGTGAAAGTATCCTAAAGATGAGGCATGCAAAAACAACACTATGTGAGGGCATTTTAGGAGATGACAGGAAAAAATGCATGTACTGAACTACCTCCACAAACAGTTAGTCAGATTTCTTTCATACTGGGCAGGGTTCATCTCTTAGATTTCCCCACTAGGCTCCTCATCTTTGAGACTTCTATGATCAAAGTTTCTCTAAACAGGTTGGGTTAGAGTTAGGTGTAGCATTAGGGTTAGAGTTTGTCTTGTTCAAATTTCTTTGATACTGAGCAGGATACATTTTTACCTAGCCTGACTATGTTCCCCAGATTTCGGCATTCTCGCTTCAATTCTTTGCTGACAGGAACAATTTGTATTTTATGGATTCACTTCATTTTGACCTACATGGGTAAATAGACATGGAACTGGAAATCAAACAAGGTTGGTGCTAACTGCTTAAAATTTCACACACTCAATCAGTTCTCTGTGGGAACTCTCTGGTTTGTTCCTTGTGTGATGAGTAATAAGCTGAAGCATGCAATCCTAACCCTAACCCTAATCCTAAACCTAATGCTAACACTTGGCATAACCCTAACACATTTGCTAACCCTAACCTATCCATTACCCTAAACATAACACTAACCCTAAACCTAACCAAACACTAAACCTAGACATAACACTAAACTAACATTGGCCCTAGTTGAAATCCTAGTTCTTACATTCGCCGTAGCCCTAAAGCTAACACAAAACCTACCCTAGCCCTAATCCAAGCTCTAACCCTAGCTTTTACCCTAATCCTAATTCTAACCCTAGCCATAACCCTAACCCTAAACCTAGCCCTAATACTAATCCTAAACCTATCCCTTACCCTAAGCCAAACTCTAACCCTAAAGCTACCATTGTCCTAAACTTAATTCTTAGCCAAACCCCAAACCTAACTGTATTAATAGTCTTAACCCTAATCCTCAATATAGCTCTATCACTATCCAAAACCCTAACACTAACCCTGACCCTTATTCTGACCCTAAAATTAACAATAGGTCTAAACCTGACCCTAACTCTAAACCGAGTCATAACATTGGCACTACCTCTATTTCTATAACTAAACCTTACACTAACACTAGACCTAGACCTACACTTAATCTATTATCTAGTGATAACTCTAGGCCTAGCCCTAAACAAAAACTTAGTCCTAGCCCTAATAATAATCCTTAACCGAACCCAAACACTAAACCTAACCCTAGACCAAACCCTACTCCTAATGTTGGCCCTAACAATAAACCTAAAACTAAACTGAACACTGACCCTTACCCTAACACAAAGCCTAGCTCTAAACCTTATCCTAACAAAACACATAACCCTAACACTAGACCCAGTCATATCACTAACACTGAAACTAAACATCACCATAGGCCAAAACCTACCTCTAACTCTATCCATTACCCTCACCCTAACCCTCACCCTAATGCTAAACCTAGCCCTAACCCTCACACTAACTCTAAACCTAATCCTCGTCCTAGTCCAAACACTAGCTCAATCCCTAATCCTTAAACTTAATCTAACCCTAACACTAACCCATGACCTAAACCTAACCTAAACCCTAGCCCTAATATTTACCTTAACCCTATCCCTTACCCTAGCTCTAAGCATACATATTACCATAATCTAACCCTAATCTTAATGATAACCCTAGCCTTAACCCTAGCTCTAACCTACCCATTACCCTAAACCTAACCCTAACCCTGATGATAACCCTAGCCCTTACCCTAAATCTACACTAACCCTAACTCTAGACATAACCATAAACCTAATCCTTGCCATAGAGCTAACCCTTGCTCAAACCCTAACCATTACCCAAAACCTAACACTAAACCTATTTCTAACCCTAACTTTACACCTAAACCTAACCCTAACCCTAACATGACATCAAACTCTATCCAATACCCTAAACCTAATGATAACTCTAGCCCTAATCTTAACACTAACCTTGACACTAACCATAACTATAACCTAAACCTAACCCTAAACCTAACGCTTGCCCTAGTGCTAACCATAGCTCAAACTCTAAACCATACCCAAAACCTAAGCCTAACACTAACCCTATGTCTAACCCTAACTCTAGCCCTAATAATAACCATAACCTTAGCCCTATCCCTATCCCTTACCCTAAGCACAACCATAACCCTAAGGCTAACCCTAGGCCTAACCCTAACCCTTTTGCTAACTCTAACCCTATCAATTACCCTATACCTAACATGAATCCTAAACCCAAACCTATCATTTCCCTAACCAAATCCTAATGCTAATTCAAGTCTAAACTTAAACCCTAACCTAAACCAAACCTGAAACCTAATTGTAACCCTAATAATAACCCTAGCTCTAACATGACACTCACCCTAACCCAAACCCTTACACTAATACTAGCCATAAATCTAACCCTCAATGAATCCCTAATGTAAGCCTAGACCTGACACTATCCCTAGCCCTAATTCTTGCCATAACCCTAAAACAAACCCTAGTCCTCATCCTAGCCCTAAACCTATCCTTATTACTAAATCAAACCATAACCCTAGTCCTAACAGAAATTGTAACCTTTGACCTAGCCTTAAAACTAGCTTTGAACCC
The DNA here is from genome assembly GCF_021218885.2 of Marmota monax. NCBI lineage: Eukaryota > Metazoa > Chordata > Mammalia > Rodentia > Sciuridae > Marmota > Marmota monax. The sequence continues at coordinate 125,493 of NW_026695117.1, read as the reverse complement.
ATCCCTTCCCCTAATCCCAACCATATCCTGAATCCTAAACCTAAGCCTAAACTAGGCCTAACCCTAATACAAACACTAGACCTAATCCTATCCCTAATTTAGCCCTAAACCTAACCTAACCATAGCCCTAAGACTACCTCTAACTCTCGCCGTAGCCCTGTTTCTAGTTCTAACCCTATCCCTTACCATAATCCTATCACTTGTCTTTACATTAGCCCTAAACGTAGCTCTAGCCCTAATCATATATCAAACGTAACTATAAATCTAACCCTAACTTTAAGTTAAACCTCTCACTAACACAGGCTGTAACACTAATGCTAGTGCTAAAACTAGCCCTAGCCCAAAAAACAACACAGCTATAGCCCTAACCCTAGCCTTTAACATAAACCAAACCCTAGGCCTACACCTTGCCATAAACCTAGCTTTAATTCGAGTACTATCCCTAACCCTAAAACAAACCCTGACCCTGACTCTGACCCTAACACTAACCCTAGCTCTAAACATCACTCAAAACACAAACCTAAACCTAACCCTAGACCTAGCCCTAACCCTAACCCTAAAACTAGTTCTAATCATAACCCTAGTTCTTACATTGGCTGTAACTTAAAACTTACCCTAAACTAAACCAAATCCTATCTGTAATTGGAGCCATAACACTACTTTTAACCCTAAACATAACCCTAATTCTAGCCCTAACCCTTACCCAAAATCTAACCCTAACCCTAACCCTAACCCCTGACATAACCCAAAACCTAACCCTAAACCTACCTTAATCCTAACCATAAACCCAGCCCTAACTCAGCTATAACCCTAACCATTACCCTAATCCATACCCTAACCCTAGTGCTAACCCAAGATTAACCCTTAACCTATTCCTAACCCTAAACTTATACATTACCCTAAACCTACCCTGAACCCTAAACCTAATCATATCCATTAACCTAATCCTAACCCTAATGATCTTAACACTAAAACTATCTCTAACCATAACCCTAGACCTAACATTAGCCATAGCCCTAATGAAGCCCTAACCCAAAACCAAACTCTAGCCCTAATCCTAGCCATAATCTTAGCCTTATTGCTAAACCTAACCCTAACCATAGACCTAAAACTAATTTTAACCCTCGCCCTAGTTCTAAAGCTGGCTATAACATCATACCTAACCATAACCATAACCATAACCCTAGCCATAAACCTAGGCTCAGCCTTAATACTAAGTCTAGCTCTAATTCTAGCTCTAATTAAGCCCTAATTCTAACCCTAAATATAATACTTACACTAACTCTAACTCTTGCCCTATCCCTATCCCTACTTCTAACTCTATCCCTTATATTAACTCAAATCTTATCCCTAAACCTAGCCCTGACCTTCGCTCTTGCCTTAAACCTAGTTGTAACCCTAACTATAAATCTAACAATAACCCTAAGCCTAAACCACACCCTAACACTAGCTCTAACCCAAATGCTAATTTGAAAACTAGCTCCAACCCAAGCCCTAGCTCTCAAGGAAAACCGAGCCATTTCACTGACCCTAAACCTTATCCTCAATGAAACCCTAATCTTACAACTCACCCTAACCCTATCCCTAATTCGAGTCCTAACCCTAACCCTAGAACTAATACTAACCCTGACTCTGACCTTAACACTAACCCTAGCTCTACAAATCACCCTAAACCTAATCCTAACACTAGACCTTGCCCTAAACCTAACCATAAAACTCGCCCTAATTGTAATGCCAGTTCTTAAATTAGCCATAGCCCTAAACCTAAGACAAAACCTAGCCCTAATCCAAAGCCTAACCATAGTTTTAACCCTAATCATAATCCTGGCCCTAACCCTAACCCTATCCCTAGTCCTAATCCTAGTTCTAACTCTATTTCTTACACCCTATTGCTACCCTAGTCCTAACCCTAATTCTATGCCTACCCCAAACCCTAACTCTATTACTAGTCCTAATCCTAATCCTCATTCTAGCTCTAAATTTAACCCAAACCCTAACACTAACGCTGACCCTTATTCTGACCCTAACACTAAACCTAGGTTTAAACCTGACCCTAACCCTTATCCATAAACTAACACTAGCCCTACCATTAACCCTACATTGAAACCTAACAATAACACTAGCCCTAAACCTAAACCTAATCCTAAATATAGCTATAACTCTAGCCTTAGCCATAGCAATAAACCTTAACTTAAACCAAACACTAACTCTACCCCTAGACCTAACCCTAGTCCTCATTCTGGACCTAACCCTAAACCTAATCCTAACCTGAACCCTGACATTTACCCTAACAAAAACCCTAGCTCTAAACCTTATCTTATGCCAAAAACTAACCCTAACACTAGATGACCTCTAAATATAGCCATAACCATAACTCTAGGTCTTACATTACCCATATACCTAACAGTAGCCCTAAACCTCACACAAAACCCAGCCCTAATTACAGCCCTAAACCTAACCTTGAGCATAACTCTATCCCTAAACTTAGCCCTAACCCTAACACTAACCCTCATTCTAGCCTTAACCCTAGCTCAAACACTAAACCTTACCATAAAATAACCCTAGCCCAAATTCTAAACCTCACTCTAATTCTAGCCCTAATTCTAACTGTAACCATAGCCCAAACCCTAGCTCTAATTCTATCAATTATACTGACAATATTCCTAAAAATAATGCTAACCCTAGCCCTAAACCTAACCATAAACTTACCCTAGCCCAGACTGTAAACCTAACCTTCATCCTAGCCCTAAATCTAGATCCATAACTAACCCTTACACTTAATCTAATCCTAACACTAACCCAAGGTCAAACCCTAAACCTAGCCCCAGGACTAATCCGAACCTTAACCCAAGCACTAATTCTAGCTTGAACCATACCCATTACTCTAACCCTAAGTTTAACCCTAATGATTACACTAGACCTTAAACTAAACCTACCCTAACCCTAAACATAAACCTAACCCTAGAACTAACAGTGAACCTAACCCTAACCCTAAACCAAAGCTAGGTCAAATGCTAACCCTAATCCTAAACCTAAACCTAACACTAACCTAAACCTAAAACTATCTTTAACCTGACATCTAATCCTATTACCCTAACCCTAATGATAACACTAGCCCTAATTGTTACACTAACCATGACCATAACCCTAGACCAAACCATAAATTAATCTTAACCATAGCAAAAATCCTAGCCCAAACCCTAAACTGTACCCTAAATCTAATACTAAGTGTAACCCTCGTCTTAACCCTGACCCTAACACTAACTCTAGCCCTAATCCTAACCATTATCATAGCCCTAAACCTAGGTCTAAACCTATAAATTACCCTAACGATAACTATAACCCTAATGCTATCCCTAGGCCTAACCCTAAACCTATCACAAACCCTAACCATATCCATTACCTTAAACCAAACCTAACCCTAAACCTAACACTATCCATTACTCTAACCCTAATTCTAAACTTATTGCTAATTTGAGCCTTAACACTAAAACTTAACCTAACCCAATCCCACAGCCTGACCCTGACCCTAATAATACCTCAGTTCTTAATGTGACCCTTTCCCTAAACATAACACTTTAATTTGACCTTGCCATAAACATAACCTAAAATTAACACTAACTATAAACCTAGACCTGACATTATTCCTAGCCCTAATTGTTGCCCTAAACCTAACACAAAACCTAGCCTGCCATAGCCCGGCTGGCTGGGCAAAATAACCGGAGGGTGATGAACAACTTGTGTACATTGATACAGCAGGAGTAGGAGCTGTTTATTGTAGGACAGGAGGAGTATTTATACATTCCACACAGCTTATCTAATTAACATAAACTCGATATAGCAGTCAACCAATAAGGAATCTCCACACTTAATGGCTTGCTTTTGTTACTTCACAAACCACTCGCTCTGGCATTTTGCCAGGCGCTATCCTGACTTGTTTACACACTCTAACACTAGCCCTAATCCTAGCTTTAAATCTAGACTTAATCCTAAACCTAACCATAACACTAGACCTAACCCTAAAGCTAATCATAAATCTAGCCCTAACTCTAATCATAGCACTAAAATAAAATCGAGCAACAGGCCTAACACTAACCTTAAGTTAAACCAAACCCTAGCACTACACCTAGATCTAAACCTAGCCCTAATTCAAGTCCTAATTATAATCTTAAAAATAACCCTGTACCTGATTTATATCCTAACACTCATCCTAGTTCAAAACACCACCCTAACCCTAAACATAACATAATCCTATCAGTAGACTAACCCTAAAACTAGCCCTAACCCTAGCTCAAAAACCTAAACTTTATGCTAAACATAACCCTAATCCTAACCCTAAACCTAGTTCTAACAAACTCTAACCCTAACTCAAGGCATATTCCTAACCATAACTCTACTTCTAACCCTATCAATTACCATAACCATAACCCTTACCCTAATGCTAACACTAAGCCTAACCCTAGCCCTATCTCTAACACTAACCCTATCAATTACCCTAAACCAAAACTGAACATTAAAACAAACCCTAACTATATCCTAACCCTAACCCTAATGCTAATTTGGGCCATAAACTTAAATCCTTACCTAAGCCAAAACCTAATCCTAATAATTCCTCGAGCTCTAAACCTGACCCTTAGCCTAAACCTAACCCTCACACAAGACTTAGCCATAAGCCTAAACCTAAAAGTATTTTTAACCATAAGCCTAGACCTGATATTAGCCCTAGTACTAATCCTAGCCCTTAATCTAAATTGAACACTATCCCTCATCCTAGCCCTAAACCTAGCCTTAATCATTACCCTAACTCTAACCCTAGCCCTAACGCTAACTCTAACCCTCACCCTACATCTAAACCTAGATATAACACCATTCTTTATCCTAAATTTAAACCTAACCCTATCCCTATCGGTAGGCCTTATCTAAACACTAACCCTAGCCCTAATCCTAGCCCTAATTTAACCCTATCCCAAACGCTAAGTCTAATTTTATCCCTATCACTAACTCTCTCACACTACCCATAACCCTAATGCTAATCCTAAAACCAGCCCTAACCCTACCCTAGCCCTAAAACAAAACTGAACCATAGCCCTAACCCTAACCCTTAACCTAAACCAAACTCTAACCCTAAACCTAGCCCTAATTTGAGGTTTAATCTGAACACTAAAACTAACCCTGACCCTCACTCTGACCATAACACTAACCCTAGCTCTAAACATAACCCTAATCCTAAACCTAAACCTAACACTATATATAGCCCAAACCCTAACCCTAAATTTAGCCCTATACATAACCCTGGTACTTACATTAGCCATAACCCTAACTCTTTCACTAACTTAACAAAAAAAAATAGCCCTAATCCGAGCCGTAACTCAAGTTTTAACCCTAATCCTAACACTAACCCTAGCCCTAATCATAAACATAACCCTAGCAATAACCCTAGCTCTAACCCTTTCCATTTCCATAAATGTAACTCTAAGTCGAATGTAAACATAGTCCTAAGCATAACTCTATCCCTAATCCTAACAAATTCCATTACCCTAACCCAAACCTAGACTCTAAACTTCACCCTATCATTAACCTAACACTAAACCTAATGCTAATTTGAGCCCTAAATTTAAAACTTAACCTATCCCAAACCCTAACCCAGGCCCTGACTGTAAAAATAGTCCTAGCTCTAAACCTGACCCTAACCCTAAAACTAACCCTTACACTTCATGTAGCCATAATCTAACACTAAAACTATCTTTAACCATAACCCAAGACCTGATTTTAGCCCTAGCCCTAATCCTAGCTTTAAACCTAAAACAAAACCTAGCACTCATCCTAGTGCTAAACCTAGCCTTAATCATAACCCTAACCTTAACCATAGCCCTAACCTAATTCTAACCCTCACCCTCCCACTAAACCTAGCTATAACATCATCCCTTACACTAAACTTAATCCTAACCCTAACCCTAACACTAGACTAAGCTGAACACTAACCCTAGCCCCAATCCTAGGCCTAGTTTAACCTTATCCCTAATTCTAACACTAACCATAGCCCTAAGACTAACTCTAACTCTCACATTCTCCCTATCCCTAGTTCTAACCATATCCCTTAACTTAACCCTAACCCTAGCACTAAACATAGCCATAATCCTAGCCAAAACACTTGCCTAGTCCTTATTTCTAGTCCTAACCCTAGATCTAACTCTAACTCCAACTCTAACACTGACCATAAGCCTAAGCCTAACATTAATACTAGCACTAACCCTAACACTATTCATGAAACTAGCCCAAACCCTAACCCTAACAGTAAAACAAAACCGAGTAATAGCCCTATTACTAAACCTTAACTTAAAGCAAATCCGAATACTACACCTAGACCTAACTCTAGCCCTAATTCGAGTCCGAACCTTAACCTTAATACTAACCCTAACCCTCACTCATATCCTAACACTCACCCTAGCTCAGAACACCACTCTAACCTTAAACCAAACCCTTACAGTAACCCTAGCCTTATTTGGAGTCCTAACCCTAACTCTAAAACTAACTCTGACCCTGACTATTAACCTAACACTAAAACTTGCTCTAAATATCACCCTAACCTTAAACCTAATCCTAACACTAGAGGTTTAACCCCTAACCATGACCAAAAAATTCACCCTAATTGTAACCCTAGTTGCCTAGCCCTAAACCTAACACAAAACTAGCCCTACTCTGAGACCTAAACCCAGCTTTAACCTAACCCTTGCCCTATTCCAAGCCCTAACCCTAGTTCTAAACCTATCCCTAACCCTAATGCTAACCCTAATCCTCAACCTAACACAAACCCTAACCCTATTACTAGTCCTAACACTAACACTCATTCTAGTTCTAACCATAACCCAAATCCTAACCCTAACCCTGACCCTTATTCTGACCCTAAAACTAATCATAGGTCTAAACCTGAACCTAACCCAATACTGAATCCTAACAGTAGCCCTTCAAGTAACCTTATACCTAAACCTAACCCTAACAGTAGCCCTAGACCTAAACCTAATCCTAAATCTAGCCATAACTCAAACCCTAGTCCTAATGAAAAACCTAGACATAGCCCTAACAATAACCCTTAGCCTAAGCCAAACACTAACTCTTCCCCTAGACCTAATTCTGGCTTTAATTCTAACCATAATACTAACCTGAACACTGATCCTGACACTAACAGTAACCCTAGCTCTAAACACCACCCCAACACTAAATCTAACCCTAAAACTACACCTAGCCATAATATTAACCCTAAAACTAGCCAGAATCATAACAAGTTCTTACATTAGCTGTACCCCTAACCTATTGCAAAACCTAGCCCTAATCCAAGGTCTACCCTAGCTTTAACCCTAAAGCTAAACCTAATCCTAACCATAGCCCTAACCCTAAGCCTAAGCCTAAGCCTAGACTTAATCCTTAGCATAACCCTAGCTCTAAACTATCCATTATTCTAATGATAACCCTAACCCTTATGCTAACCCTAGGCCAAATCCTAATCCTATACCTAACCTTAATCCTATAAATTACCCTACACTTAACCTGAACCCTAAACCTAATACTATCATTACCCTATTTTTAACAATATTGCTAATTCGAGCCCTAAACCTTTACCTTAACCTAACAAAAACCCTAAACCTGACCCTAACCCCAATAATAACCCTAGCTCTAAACTTGACCCTAACCATAAACCTAACTCTTAAAATACACATAGCTATAAATCTAACAATAAACTACCCCTTACTGTAACCCTACACCTGACTTTTGCCCTAGCTCTAATCCTAATCCTAACCCTAACACAAACCTTAGCCCACATCCTATATATAAACTTCACCATAATCATAAACCTAACCCTTACACTAATTATAACCCTCACCCTAGCCATAAAACTAGCCTAATCCCAACACTTATCCTAAACCTAACCCTAATCCTAAACCTAACATTAACCCAAACCCTAACCCTAGGTCTAACCATAACACTAACCCTTGCCCTAAGACTAACTCTAACTCTCTCCCTAGCCCTATACCGAGTTCTAAACCAATCCTTACCATCACCCTAAACCTAGCCCTAAACTTAGCCCTAAAGCTAGCCCTATCCTTCACCATAGCTCAAACCCTAGATCTAAACCTAACTCTAAATCTAACCCTAAACCTAAGCCTAAACCTCACATTAACACTAGCCGTAACCCTAACACTAATCTTAAAACTAGCCCTAACCCTACCCCTAGCCCTAAAACAAAACCGAGTCATAGTCCTAATCCTAACCCTTCGCCTAAACCAAACCCTAACCTTACACCTAGCCCCACACCTATCTCTAATTCCAGTCCTAAATATAACCTGAAAAGTAATATGGACACTGACTCTGACCCTAACACTAAATCTAGCTCTTAATATTGTCATAACCATAAACCTAACCCTAACACTAGACCCAGCCATAACCCTAACCCTATAACTAGCGCTAATCATAACCCTTCTTCATACATTACCTGTAGCCTTAACCCTAGACCTAACCTAACCCAAAACCTAGCCTTAATCAGAGTCCTAAATCTAGCTTTAACCCTAAACTTAAACCTAACCCTAACCTAAAAAAAAAAAAAAAAAAAAAAAAAAAAAAACCTAAATCCTATACATATCCCTAGCACTAATCTTAGGTCTAACCCTATCCACTAACCTAATGATAACCCTAACCCTTATGCTAAACATTAGGCCTAACCTTAACTCTATCCATTAAACTAAACCACATCTAAACCCTAAACCTAACAGTCATTAACCCTAACCCTAAACTTAATGCTAATTTGAGCCCTAAACCTTACCTCTAACATAAACCATACCCTAAAATTGAACCTGACCCTAATAATAACCCTAGCTCTAAACCTAACCCTTACCCTAAACCTAACCCTTACTCTGGAACAAGCCATAAACTTAACACTAAATCTATCCCTAACTGTAACCCTAGACCGGGCATTAGCCCTAGCCCTAATACTAGCCCTAAACATAACACAAACACTAGCCTTCATTCTAGGCCTAAGCCTAGCCTTAATCATAACCCTAACCCTAACCCTAGCCTAACCCTAATACTAAACCTAGCCTTAGCCCAAAACCTACCTATAACCCACTCCCTTTCCCTACATGTAACCCTAATTTTAACCCTAACCTGAGGTCTAAACCTAACACTAAGCCTAGCCCTAATTTAGCCCTATCCCTAAACATAACACTAGCCCCAGCCCTACAACTGACTCTAACTCTCACACTAGCCTATCACTAGTTCTAACCCTATACTTTACCACAATCCTAACCCTAACCCTAAACCTAGTCCTAACCCTTGTCCTATCCTTAGTCCTAGCCCTAACCATAGATTAAATCCTAACTCTAAATCTAACCCTAACCTGAAGCCTAAGCCTAACCATTATAAATACATTTATATTTAGATTCTATGTCTACAGATGTTGGCTTCAATTATTATTTAGAATATAGTCATTAGTTTCATAAAAGCCATACCATTTCTGATGGTGTATAGAGAACTGAGGGTCAGGGGTAGGATGCTATGTTAAGGCAGAAAAGAGTGAGGGTATGAGATTAATCTATCTTAGCAAATTGGAGGAGAACTGTAATGAATAGACAGGGGTAATTTATGGAAGAATGTATAAATTCAAATTCCTTATCTGTATTCATAAAATTACCCTATGTATAAATAGTAAAAGTTTGGAGGTTGCAAGTGGAATAGAGGGAAGAATAAAAAAGAAGAAAAAAAACAAGAAAGAAAAGAGGGAGAATGAAAATAATATAAAAATAAATGGGGGGGGGTGAGATGGGCCTATGCAATTCCTCTATATTAAATAATTTTGGTGATTCAGTTCTTAAAGTCCAATTTCATGCAAAGTCCTTGGTTTCATGTATGTTGAGATTGTGAGGGCAAGAGGGGGAAGGGTAGAGGAGAAGAGATGAGAAGAGGGAGAATAGAAAAGTCTCTCAGAACTCTGTTTTCTTCCAGTAGGTGGAGTTGTCTATTCCTAGCTTGAGTCTCTGTGCTAAGGGTGGTGGAGGTAGCCAGTTTGAGAGGGCTTGAGCTTCTACCTGGAGTCTCCCTACTCTTAGTCTCTGAGTTGGAAACCAGGTACCTGTACAGTTGATGTTCTGCATTGATAGCTACACCCTCCCAAAAATAAGATTGTGAGAAAAATCTTGAGTTATCACAGCTGGAGGTAGGGGAGTTGGAAACCAGGTACCTGAGCAGCTGCAGAACTGAGCTGGTAGCCATGGCCACTGATAGATGGTGAGCAAGGTTTTCAAAGAGGATTCCATCTGTTACCTGTGTAGGGTGTTTGGTGAGGTGGGTGGTTCTGGAGTGACCTTTGGCCGTGTCCAGAGCTTGGCCTGGTGACCCACAAGCAAAGCCTCTGTGTTCTGTGCCACCTATCCTCTGCGCCAAGAGCGCCTCCATGGCCAAGACTTCTGAGCCAGGAGTGAAACCGCAGCCAAGACTTCCCTCTGCACCAAGAGGTCACACGCTGCTGAGTCTTCCGTCTGAGCTGAGAGCACATGCACAGCCGAGACTTCCATCTTTTCAGAGAGCTCATGCGCTGCCAAGACTTCCGACTTCCGACTGAATGGAGAGCAACCACAAAGCCGAGACTTCCATCTGCACAGAGAGCTCCAGCGTGGCCCTAGTTTTCTTCAAATTTCTATGATATTGGGCAAGATTCATCTTTTACTTAGCCTTACTATGCTCCACAGGTTTGGGCCTTCTTGGTTCAGTGGTTCGCTGTCAGGAATAGTTTGTATTTTAAGATTGTCCTTCATTATAGCTTATTGATGTGAATGAAAATTGAGCTGGAAATCAAACAGGGTTGGTAATAGGTGCTTGAAACTTCACAAATCAGTTCTCAGTGGGCACACTCAATCAGTTCTCTATGGGCATTATCTGGTTTATTCTTTGTGAAAGTAGCCCTAAGTGGAAGCATGCAAAGCAACTTTATGTGAGAGCACTTTAGGAGAAAATGGAAATATACATGTGCTGGGGCTGGGGATGTGGCTCAAGTGGTAGCTTGCTCGCCTGGAATGCGTGTGGCCCGGGTTCGATCCTCAGCACCACATACAAACAAAGATGTTGTGTCCTCCGAAAACTGAAAAAAAATATTTAAATTCTCTCTCTCTCTCTCTCTCTCTCTCTCTCTCTCTCTCTCTCTCTCTCTTTAAAAAAAAGAAAGAAAAAGAAATATACATGTGCTGAACTACCTCCCCTATTATTTGGTCAGATTTCTTTGATATTGTGAAAGCTTCATCTGTTAGCCTGCCCCACTTGGCTCCACAAGTGTGGGACTTCTAGGATCAAAGGGACACTAAACAGGTTAAGGCTAGTGTTAGGGTTAGTGTTAGGACTAGAATTAGACCTAGTGTTAGGGTTAGAGTTAGTTTGGTTTTCAAATTTCTATGATACTGTGCAGGATTCATCTTTTTCCTATTTTGACTGTACTCCAAATGTTTGGGTCTCCTACATAAATGGTTTGCTTTCAGGAACAGTTTCATTTTTCATGTTTTTATTATTTTTGCCCTGTAGAGGTGAATGGAAATGAAGCTGGAAATCAAACAGGGTTTGGACTAGCTGCTTGAATCATCACACACTCAATCAGTTCTCAGTGAGGATTGTCTGGTTTGTTTCCTGTGAAGTATCACTATGTTGAAGTACAAAGAAACAGCTTTATCTCTGAGTGATTTAGGAGCAAGATGAATACACATGTACTGAAAGAGCTTCAAATTTTTTTGGTCAGATTACTTTGATAATGTACCAGATTCATCCTTGACCCATCCTTACTAGGCTCCCCAAGTTTGGGCCTTCAAGATTCAATGGTTCACTTTCAGGAACAGTTTCTATTTTAAGGTTTCACTTCATTTTGACCTAAATGGAATTGGAGCTAGAAATCAAACAGGGTTGGTGCTAGCTGCTTCAAACTTCACACACTCAATCAGTTCTCTGTGGGAACTCTCTGATTTATTCCTTGTGAATATAGCTCTAAGCTGAAGTATGAAAAGCAAGTTTATCCGATAGCACTTTAGGAGAAAGAGGGAAATATAAACATATTGAAATACCTTCCCCAATTATTTGGTAATATTTCTTTGATACTGTGGAGGATTCATCTACTAGCTTGACCCACTAGGTTCCCCAATTTTGGGACATCTATGATCATAAGTTTTCTAAACAGCTTAGAATTAGTGTTGGGGATAGAGTCAAATCTAGCATTAGAGTTACAGTTATATTTGTTCAAATTTATTTGATACTGGGCAATATTCATCTTTTAATTACCCTTGTTAAGTTCCCCAGTTTTGGACATTCTCAGTTCACGTGTTCACTGTCAGGAACACTGTATATTTTAAGGGTTCACTTCATTTTGATCTCTATGGGTAAATGGAAATGGAGCTCAAAATCAAAAAGTGTTGGTGCTAGCTGTTTGACACTTCACATACTCAATTCCCTATCAGTACTCTCTGATTCCTTCCTTGTGAAAGTATCCCAAAGCTGAAGCATGCAAAACAATAAAATAAAAAAAAATCTTTATCTGATAGCACTTTAGTAGACAACAGGAAAATATTCATGTACTGATCTACGTCCCCCAGTCATTTGGTTAGATTTCTTTCATACTTCACAGGATTCATCTGTTAGCTTGCCCCACTAGTCTCCACAAGTTTGGAACTTCTGTGATCAAAGGTTCTCTAATCAGGTTAGGGTTAGGGTTAGGGCTAGTGTTAGAGCAAGTGTTAGGGTTAGAGTTAGTTTTGTTCAAATTTCTTTGATATTGGGCAGGAGTCATCTTTTACCTAGCATTACTATGTTCACCAGTTTGGGGCTTTCTTGGTTCAAGGCTCACTGTCAGGAACAGTTTGGGTTTTAAGGTTTTAATTCATTTGAACCTATACAGATAAATAGAAATGGAGCTAGAAATCAAACAGGGTTTGTGCTAGCTGCTTGAAACTTCACACACTCAATCTGTTCTCTGTGAGCACTCTGTGGTTTCTTCCTTGTATAAGTAGCTCTAAGAGCAGTAGGCAAAAACAACTTTATCCAAGAGCACTTTATGAGAAATCAGGGAAATATGCATGTCCTGAACTACCTCCCCCCAATTATTTGGTCAGATTTGTTAGATACTGCACAGGATTCATCTGCTAGCTTGCTGCCCTGGGTTTCCCAAGTTTGGGACTTGTATGATCAAAGCTCTATGAACAGGATAGGTTTAGGGTTAGTGTTAGATTTAGGACTAGAATAAGAACTAGTGTTATGGTTAGAGTTATTTTTGTTCAAATTTCTTTGATACTGGGTAGGATTTCTCTTTTACCTAGCCTTATTATGTCCTCCAATTTTGGGCCTTCTAATTTCAATTGTTCACTGTGAGGAACAGTTTGTATTTTAAAGTTTCATTTCAAGTTGTCCTATATGGGTAAATGGAAATGGAGCTGGTAATCAAACAGGGTTGGTGCTAGCTGCTTGAAATTTCACACACTCAATCAGTTCTCTGTGTGCACTCTCTGGTTTCTTCCCAGTGAAAGTTTCCTAAAGCCATGGCAATGAAAAGAACATTATCCAAGAGCACTTTAGGAAAAATACAGGGGAAATAGGCATGTACTGAAACACCTCCCCCAATTATTTTGTCAGATATTTTGTTTTATTCTTGGCAGGATTCATCTGTTACCTTTCCCTACTAGGCACCCCAAGTTTGGGTCTTCTATGATCAAAGGTTCTCTAAACAGGTTAGGGTTAGAGTTAGGGTTAGGTTTAGGGCTAGGGTTAGAATTAGTATTGGGGTTAAAGTAAGTTTTGTTCAAATTTCTTTGATGCCAAAGAGGATTCTTCTTTTACCTAGCCTTACTCTATTCCCCATGTTTGGGCTTTCTCTGTTCATGGTTTGCTCTCAGAACAGTTTGTGATTTAAGGTTTCACTTCACCTTGACTTATATGTATAATTGGAAATGGAGCTGGATAACAAACAGGGTTGGTGTTAGCTCCTTGAAATTTCACACACTCAATCAGTTCTCTGTGTGCACTCTCTGATTTGTTTCTTGTGAATGTAGCACTATGCTGAAGCATGCAAAGCATAGGTTTAGGGTGAGGGTGATGTATAGGGCTAGGTTTAGTGTTAGGGTCAGAGTCACTGTAAAGGTTAGTTTTAGAGTTAGGGCTAAAGTTAGGGCTAGGTGTAGGGTTAGGGTTTTGTTTAAGTTAAGTTTTAGAGTTTGGGCTATGGCTCAGTTTTGTTTTAGGGGTAGGGCTAGGGCTAGGCTTGGATTTTGGATTAGTGTTAGAATTAGGGCTAGTGTTAGGATGAGGTTTAGGATTAGGGTTAGGGTTAGATTTAGATTTAGGTTTAGATCTAGGACTAGGGTTAGGGTTAGTTTAGCGTTCCAGAAGGGATTGGGGTATAACTAGGGATACGGCTAGGAAGAGAGTTAGTTTTAGACTTAGTACCAGGTTTAGGTTAGGGTTAGGTTTACAGCTAAATTATGGCTAGGATTAGGGCTAGGATTATTGTTAGTTTAGGCCTAGGAGTAGGGCTAGGTTTAGGGTTAGCTTTGGGGTCAAGGTTAAGTTTAGGGGAATGTGTGGTGTTATAGCTAGCTTTAGGTCTAGGATGAGGTTTAGAATTAGAACTAGGGTTAGGGTTAGTGTTCAGGGTAGGATTAAGGTAGTTTTAGGGCTAGAAGGATGGCTAGGGTTTCTGTTAGGTTTAGGGCTAGGACTAGGTCTAGGACTAATGTCAGATCTAGGTTTATAGTTAGGGATAGTTTAGGATTAGGTTATGCCTAGTTCTAGTGAGTTAAGTTTAGTGTAAGGGTCAGGTTTAGAGCTAGGGATTTTATTAGGGTTAGAGTCAGGTTTGGCATTTGGTTTAAGTTAAAATTTATGGTTAAGGCTTGAGTTAATGGTTGATTTAGGTTTAGGTTTAGGATAATGGATATGGTTAGGTTTAGGTTTCAGTTAAGGTTTAGGGTAAAGAATGGGTTAGGTTTATTGATAGGCTTAGGATTAGCATTAGGGTTATGTTTAGTGTAATGGATAGGTTTAGAGCTCAGGTTAGGGCTTGGTTATGGTTTGGATTAAGTCTAGGATTAGGGATAGGGATAGGGTTTGATTTAGGATAAGTATTAAGGTTAGGGAAAGTGTTTGGTTTACGGCTAGGGTGATGGTTAGGTTAGAGTAAAGATTAGGGTTTGAGCTAAGGTTAGAGCCAGGGCGTGGGTTAAATTTAAGTTTAACTGTAGGGTTATGTTTAAGGTTATGATTTGGTTTAGGGTTAGGGTTATGGCTAGGGTTTTATTTAGGGTTAGGGTTAAGTTTATGGTAGTGGATAATATTAGAAATAGGGTTAGGGTATGGGTTAGGGCTAGTGTTAGAATTAGGTTTAGTGTAAGGCTTAATGTTTCACCTAAGTTTAGGGCTATTGAAAACGTTAGGTTTCGCATTAGGTCTAGGGTTACATTTATGTTTAAGGTTAGGTTTAGTGTTAGGGATAGGGTTATATTTAGGGTTAGTGTATGGGTAATGGTTAGGGTTAGAGCTAAAGTTTGGGTTAGGATTAAAGTTAGGGTTCGAGGCATGGGATAGGTTAGGGTTAGTGGTAGGGCTATGATTAGGTTTAGGGTTATACTTAGGACTAAGTTTAGGCCTAGGATTAGGGCTAAGTTTTATGTTATTTTTTGGGATAGTGTGAGAACTATGGGTAACATAAGAGCTAGGGTTATGTTTAGGGCTAGTTTTAGGATTAGGGTTATGTCTGGGTCTAGTGTTAGGTGAAGGTTTTTTTTGATAGGGTCAGGTTTTGAGCTAGATTTAGTGTTAGGGTAAGGGTCAGTGTTTGAGATAGGGTTAGGTTTAGGGTTATAGCCCAAATTAGGACTAGTTTTAGGTCTAGACATAGGGTTAGTGTTTGGTTTAGGATAAAGGTTATTGTGAGGGCTGTAGCGAGGTTTTTGTTTAGGTCTAGGTCTAGAGTTATAGCTATTTTTTCAGATTAGCTTTAGGTCTACGGCTAGTGTTAGGGTTAAATATAGATATAGGGTTATAGGTAGGGCTAATGTTAGGGTTTGGTTTAGGGATAGGGTCAGGTTTAGACTCAGGGTTAGTGTTAGGGTCAAAATAATGATCAGGGTTAGGGTTGGAGCAAGAATGAGGGCTAGGTTTAGGACTAGTAATATGGTTAGACTGTAAGTTGGGCTAAGGATTAGGGTTAGTATTAGGTTTGCATTTTGGTTAGGGTTTGGCTTTGGGTAAGGGAAAGGGTTAGGCCTAGAGTTAGGGTAAGGGCTAGTGTGAGGGTTCAGATTTGGGTTAAATCTAGGGTTAGGGCTTAAATTACAGGTAGGATTTATGTTAGGGTTAGGAGTAGGGTTAGGATAATGAGTAATGTATGAACTAGGGTTATGATTAGGGCTAGTTTTATGGTTAGGGTTAAAGTTAGGTCTAGTGCTAGGCTGAATTTAAGGTTAGGGTAATGTTTAGAGCTAGGATGAGTATTAGGGTCAGTGTCAGGTTCAGGGTAAGTTTTAGAGTTAGGGTTAGGGCTAATTGTAGGGTTAGATTTTGGTTTAGAACAAGGGTTAGTGTTAGGGCTATGGCTTGGTTTTGTTTTATGACTAGGGCTAGGCATAGTTCAAATTTTAGGATTAGCATTATTGTTAGGAGTATGTTAGAGGTTGGTTTAGGCTTTTGTTTGCAGTTAAATTTAGAGTTAGGTTTATATTTAGAGTTAGGATTAGGGCTAGGACTAAGGATAGAACTAGTGTTAGGGCTAGGACAAGAGTTAGTCTTAGGGCTAAGGCTAGGGTTTGGATAGGAATAAATTAGGGCTAGGATTAGTGCTAGGCTTAGTGTTATTGTTAGGCCTAGGGTTAGGGCGATTGGTTAGGTTTAGGCTTAGGGTAAGGGATGGGGTTATAGCTAGATTTAGGGCTAGGGCAAGGGTTAGAATTCGGGATAAAACTTGGGTTATGGTTTGAGTTAGGGCTAAGGCTAATTTCAAGTCCAGCATTATGGTTAAAGATAGTTTTAGGGTTAGGTTTATGGCTACATCTAGTGTAATGGTAGGTTTAAAGTTAGGGTCAGGTTTAGAGCTAAGAGTATTATTAGGGTCAGGGTCAGTATTAGTGTTTGGGATAGGTTAAGGTTTTAAGTTAAGGCTCGAATTAGCATTAGGGTTAAAATTAGGGTAATGATAGGGTTAGGTTTAGGTTTCAAGTTAGGTTTAGGGTAATGAATGGGGTTATGAGTAGGGATAGGTTTAGGTTTAAGCCTAGGGTTAGCATTAGGTTTTTGGTTATGGTTAGGGTAATGGATAGGGTTAGAGCTAAGGTTATGGCTAGGGTTATGGTTACAATTAGTGGCAGTGTTATGCTTAAGGTTAGGGTTAGGGTTAAAGCTACAGTGAGGGCAGAGATTCTGGCTAGGTTTTGGGTTAAATTAAGGCTAGGGTTAGGGTTATGTCTAATATAAGTACTAGGGTCATGATTAAGGCTAGTTTTATGGTTAGGGTTAGGGCTAAGTCTAGTGTTAGATTTAGGGTTAGGGTTAGAGTGATGTTTATAGCTAGGTTTAGGGTTAGGTCAGGGTCATGGATAGTTTTAGTTTTTGCTTTAAAACTCAAATTAGGGCTAAGGTTAGGGCTAGGTGTAGGGTTAAGGTTTGATTTAGGTTAAGGGTCAGAGTTAGGGCTATGTCTTGGTTTTGTATTAGGGCTAAGGCTAGAGTTAGGACTGGTTTTAGGATTAGCATTGGGTTTAGCATTAGGGCTAGTGTTAGGTTTAGTTTTAGGCTTATGGTTAGGGTTAGATTTAGATTTAAAGTTACATATAGGGTTAGGGCTAGGGCTAAGAAAAGGTGTAGGGTTAGACCTAGGGTTAGAGCTAGGATTAGGGTTCTAGTAAGTGATAGGGTTAGAACTAGTTTTAAGGCAAGGGTGAGAGTTAGACTTAGTCTTAGGGCTAGGTTGGGATTAGGATTAGGGATATGGCTAAATTAGGGCTAAGATTAGGGCTAGGGTTAGTGTTAGGTTTAGGCCCAGGTTTAGGGTTAGGGTTATGATTAAGACTAGGTTTAGGGCTAAGAGCTAGGGTTTGTTTTATGGTTAGGGCTAGGAATATGGCTAGGGCTAATATCAGGTCTAGGGTTACCTTTAGGGATAATTTCAAGGTTAGATTTTTGGCTAGTTCTACTGTAAGTGTTAGGTTTAGGGAAAGGGTAAGTTTTAGAGCTAGGGGAATTATTAGGATCATGTTCAGAGTTAGAGTTTGGTTTAGGTTTGAGTTTAGGGTTAGTGATCGAATTGGCATTAGGGTTAGGTTTATTGTAATAATAGGGTTAGGATTAGGTTTCAGGTCATGTTTAAGATAATTGATAGGGTTGGGGTTAGTGATAGGGTTAGTGTTAGGCATAGGGTTAGCATTAGGGTAAGGTTATGTTTAGGGTAATGGATACAGTTAGAGTTTAGTTTAGGGCTAGGGTTATGGTTAGCATTAGGTCTTGAGTTTGGGTTAGGTTGAGGGTTAGAACTAGTTTTATGATTAGGGTTATGTTTAGCATAAGTGTTAGGTTATGAGCTATGGGTAGGGCTATAGCAAGGGTTAGGTTAAAGGTTAGGTCTAGGGATAGAATTATGGTAGTTTTAGGGTTAGAGTTAGGGTTAGGGCTAGGATTATCATTAGGGTTAGGGTTAGGTTTAGTGTAATGGATACGTTTTGATTTAGGTTTAGGTTTAGGGTAAGATTTAAGTTTAGGGTAAAGGTTATGGCTATGGCTATGTTTAGGTTTATGGTAAGGGTTAGGTTTTGAGCTAGGGTTAGGGTTATAGTGAGTGTTAGGTTTAGGGTTAGGTCTAGGTTTAATTTTCTGGTTAGGGTTAGGGTTAGGGTTAAGGCTAGGGTTACCAATAGGTTTAGGGTTAGGTTTATTGTATTTTGTAGGTTTACAGCTAGGGTTAGGGCTAGGGTTAAGGTTAGATTTATGGATATTTCTAGGTTTATCTTTATGGTAAGTGTTAGGCTTTGAGTTAGGTTTGGGACTAAGGCTAGTGTTAAGTTAGGATTAGGGCAAGGGTTAGGGTTAGGGTTATGCTTAGGGCTATGTTAAGGCCTAGGATTAGCTCTAGGTTTTGTGTTAGGTTTAGGCCTAGGGTTAGTGCTATGGGTAATGTAAGAACAATGGATATGATTAGGGCTAGTTTGAGGGTTAGGGTTATGGTTAGGCCTAGTGTTAGGGTTATACTTTTGGTTAGGGTAAGGTTTAGATTTAGGTTTACTTTTAAAGCCTGGTTAGTGTTCAGGTTAGAGTTAGAGTTAGGGTTATAGCCAGAATTAGGCCTAGGTTTAGGTCTAGGGGTAGGAGTAGTGTTTGGGTTAGGTTAAGGGTTATCGTTAGGGTTAGGACTATGTTTTTTTTTTTAGGCCTAGGGCTAGAGTTCAGGCTAAATTTCGAATTAGATTTAGGTCTAAGGCTAGTGGTAGAGTTAGGTTTAGGAATAAGTTTATCGGTAGTGCCAGTGTTAGAGTTTGGTCTAGGGTTAGGGTCAGGTTTAGACCTAAGTTGAGTGTTAGGGTCAGAATAAGGGTCAGGGTTAGCATTAGAGTTTGGGATAGGATTAGAGCTAAAATGAGGGCTAGGGTCAGAACTATTAATGGGGTTAGGATTTTGGTTAGCCTAAGGATTAGGGTTAGGTCTAGGGTTACCATTAGGGTTAGGGTTTTGCTTTGGGTAATGGATAAGTTTAGAGCTAGAGGTAGGGTTAGAGTTAGGGTTAGGGTTTAAGCTAGGGTTAGAGCTTGGATTGGGGCTTGTTTTTGTTGTAGGGTTAGAGCTAGGGTTAGGACATTGGCTAATGTTAGAAATAGGGTTACAATTAGGGTTAGTTTTAGGGTTAGGGTTAGGGGTAGGTCTAGTGTTAGGGTTAGGTTTAAGGTTAGGGTGATATTTAGAGCTAAGGTTAGTGTTAGGATATGAATCAGGGTCAGGGTTAGGGTTAGGATTCGAATTAGCAATAGGGTTATTGTTAGATTTTGGTTTAAGGTTAGGATGGGTTCTAGAGCTATGGTGAGCATTAGGATATGAGTCTGTTTCAAAGTTTGATTTAAGGTTAGGGTTAGGAGTGGTATTTATGGCTAGGGTTAGGTCTTGATGTAGTTTTAGAGTGGTTTAAGTTAAGGTTTATGGTTTAGGCCATTGCTCAGTTTTGTTTTACTTCTAGGGTTAGGGTTAGGTAGAGCTAGTTTTACGATTAACATTAGAATTAAGGCTAGTGTTAGTGTTAGGTTTAGGCTTAGGTTTAGGGTTAGATTTAGAGTTAGGGTTAGAAATAAGGTTAGGGCAAGCATTAGTGCTAGGTTTGGGGCTAGGTTTTGTGTTATGGTAAGGAATAGCATTAGAAATAGGGATAGGGCTAGTGTGAGAGTTAGAGTTAGTTTTGGTGCTAGGGTTATGGTTAGGTTTATTTATAAGGTTACCGGTAGGGCCAGTGTTAGGGTTTGCTCTATGCTTAGGTTCAGGTTTAGACTTGGGTTATTGTTTGTGTCAGAATAAGTGTCACGGTTAGCGTTAGGTTTTGGGATAAGATTAGAGCTAGAATGAGGGCTAATCATGACTATTAAAAGGGTTCAGATTTTGGTTAGCCTAATTATTAGGAATAGTTCTAGGGTTACCATTAGGGTTAGAGTTTTGCTTAGAATAAAGGACAGGGATAGAGCTAGGATTAGGTTTAGGTTTAGGGTTAAAGCTAGGTTTAGAGCTTTAATTAGGGCAAGTTTTGTTGTAGGGTTAGGGCTAGGGTTAGGACAATGGCTAATGTAAGAACTAGGGTTACCATTAGGGTTAGATTTAGGGTTAGGGTTAAGAGTAGGTCTAGTTTTAGGGTTAGGTTAAAGGTTAGAGTGATATTTAGAGCTAGGGTTAGTGTTAGGATATGAATGAGTGTCAGAGTTAGGGTTAGGACTCGAATTAGGGATAGGGTTACTGATAGGTTTCTGTTTAAGATTAGGATGGGGTCTAGAGCTAGGGTGAGCTTTAGGATACAAGTCTCTGTCCGGTTTACTTTTAAGGTTAGGTTTAGGAGTCGAATTTAAATATAGGGTTAGGTCTAGATGTAGAGTTACTTTGGTTTAAGTTAAGGTTTACGGTTAGGGCTATTGCTTGGTTTGGTTTTAGATAAGATTAGGGTTAGTGCTAATTTTATGATTACCATTAGGGTTAGGGCTAGTGTAGTGTTAGGCTTAACCTTAGGTTTAGGGTTAGATTTAGATTTAAGGTTATATCTAAGTTTAGGGTTAGAACTGAGGATAGGGAAAGGGTAGGGATAGGGTTAGATTATGGTATGTAATAGGGTTAGAACTAGGGATAGAGCTAGTGTGAGTTAGAGTTAGTCTTAGGGCTTGGGTTAGGAAAATGGATAAATTAGGGCTAGGATTAGGGCTATGGTTAGTGTTCAGCTTAAATATAGAGTAGGTTCTGAGTTAGTATTAAGTTTAGTTTAAGGGATAATGTTATTGCTACGTTTAGAGGTATGGTGATATTTAGAATTTGGGTTAGAGCTTTTTATGGTTAGGGTTATGAATAAGGCTATGTTTAGTGCTGGATGAGGGCTAGTGTTTGTTTTATGTTTAGGGCTAGAATTTGGTTTATGACTAATTTCAGGTCTAGAGTTATGTTTAAAGATAATTTTATGTTTAGGATTATGGCTATGTCTAGTGTAAGGGTGAGGTCTAGGGGTAGGGTCAGGCTTAGGGTTAGGGATATTTTTATGGACAAGGTCTGGGTTAAGGTTTGGCATACGTTAAGGTCTAAATTTAGGGATTGAATTAGCATTAGGGTTAGGGTTAGAGTAATGATAGGGTTAGCATTAGGGCCCAGGTTAGGTTTAAGTTTATGGATAGAAATAGGGTTAGAGATAGCCTTAGGTTTAGACCTAGGGTTAGCATTAGGGTTAGGGTTATATTTATGGTAATTGATAGTTTTAAACTAGGGTTGGGGCTAGGGTTATGATGACTAGGGCTTGGGTTGTGATTAGGCTTGGGTTAGGTTTAAAGCTCAGGATAGGGCTCAGATTATGGCTTGGTTTCATGTTAAGTTAGTGCTATGATTAGGGTTATGGCTAATGTATGTACTCGAGTTTGATTTAGGGCTAATTTTAAGGTTAAGGTTAGGGCTAGGTTGAAGTTCGGGTTAGGTTTAAGGTCAAAGTGATGTTTAGACCTAGGGTTAATATTAGTGTCAGAGTCAGGATCAGAGTTGGTTTTAGGGTTCAGCTTAAAACTCGAATTATGTCTAGGGTTAGGGGTAGGTGTATGGTTAGGTTTTTGTTTAGTTTAAGGATTAGTTTTAGAGCTATGGCTCAGTTTTGTTTTAGGCTAGGGCTAGGGTTAGGGCTAGTTTTAGGATTAGTGTTTGGCTTAGGGCTAGTGTTTGGGTTAGGCTTAGGCTTCAGATTAGGGTTAGATTTAGAGATAGGTGTTGATCTAATGTTAGTGCTATGGAAAAGGATAAGGCAAGGGTTAGGACAATGGTTAGGACTAGGGTTATTTTAATGGTAAGGAATCGTATTAGAACTAGTTATAGAGCTAATGTGAGAGTTAGAGTTCTTCTTATGGCTAGGTTTAGGGTTATGGTTAGGGATAGGGCTAAATTAGGGCTAGGGTTAGTGTTAGGTTTAGGCCTAGGTTTAGGGTAAGAGTTAGGGTTACGTTTAGTTTAAAGGAATGGGTTATAGCAAGATTCAGGGCTTGGTGAGAGTTAGTATTAGGGTTAGGGCCAGGGTTACGAATAAGGTTATGATTAAGGGTAGGGTTTAGGGCTAGGATGAGGGCTAGTGTTTGTATTAGGTTTAGGGCTAGTATGAGGTCTAGGGTAAATGTCAGGTCTAGGTCTAGGGTTACAATTAGGGATACATTTAGTGTTAGGTTTATGGCTTGCTCCAGTGTAAGGGTAGGTTTAGGGTAAGGGTCAGTTATAGAGATAGGGTTATTATTAGGGTCAGAATAAATGTTAGGGTTTAGGTTAGGTTAGGGATTAAGTTTAGGGCTCAAATTACCATTAGATTTAAGTTTAGGGTAATGACAGGGCTAGGTTTAGAATTTAGTTGTGGTTTAGTGTAATGAAAGGGTTAGGGTTAGGCCTAGTGTTAGCATAAGGGTTAGGGTTATCATTAGAGTAATGGATAGAGTTAGACCTAAGTTTAGGGCTAGGGTTATGTATAGAATTAAGGCTTTTGTTTGGGTTAGTGTTAGGTTTAAGTTAAGGGTTACAGCTAGGATAAGGACTCTGATTAAGGCTAGGTTTTGGGTTAGGTTAGGGCTAGGGTTAAGACTATGGCTAATGTACAAAGTAAGTTTATGATTAGCGCTAGGTATAAGGTTAGGATTATTGCTAAGTCTAGTGTTAGGGTTAGATTTATGGTTACAATGATTTTAGAGCTAGGTTTAGTGTTAGGGTCAGAATCAGGTTCAGGGTTAGTTTTCACGTTAGGACTAGAGCTAGGACTAAGGAAAAGGCAAGGTTTATGACTAGGTTTAAGGTTATGGTAATGGATAGGCTTAGAAGTAGGGACAAGGATAGTGTGAGAGTTAGAGTTAGTCTTAGGGATAGGGTTAGGGTTAGGTTTAAGTATAAGTTAGCAATATGGCCAGTGTTAGGGTTTCCTCTAGGTTTAGGGTCAGTTTTAGAACTAGGGTTTGTGTTAGAGTCTGAATAAGGGTCAGGATTAGTGAAAGGGTTTGGGATAGGATTAGAGCTAGAATGAGGACTAGGGTCAGTACTATTAATAGTGTTAAAATTTGGTTAACCTAAGGATTAGGGATACATCTAGGTTAACGATTAGTGTTAGGGTTTCACTTAGGGTAAGGGATAGGTTTAGAGCTATGTTTAGGGCTAAAGTTAGGGTAGGTTTAGGGTTAAAGTTAGGTTTAGGTTTTGGATTAGGGCTTGTTTTGTGTTAGGGTTAGGACTAGGGTTAGGTCAATCGCTAATATAAGAACTAGGGTTACAATTAGGGTTAGTTTTAGGGTTAGAGGTAGGGGTAGGGGTAGGCTTAGTTTTAGTGTTAGGGTTAAGTTTAAGTTTAGGGTGATATTTAGAGCTAGGGTTAATTTTAGGATATGAGTCAGGGTCTGGTGTTAGGTTTAGGACTCTAATAAGGGCTAGGGTAACTGTTAAGTTTAGGTTTAAGTTTAGGATGGTGTTTCAAGCTAGGGTGAGTTTAGTATATGTGTCAGTGTCAGGTATACTTTTAAGGTTATGTTTAGTACTCAAATTAAGGCTATGGTTAGGTCTAGGTGTAGTGTTAGGGTTTGGTTTATGTTAGGTTTAGGGTTAGGACTATTGCTCATTTTTGTTTTACTGGTAGTGGTAGGGTTAGGGCTAGTTTTATGAATAGAGTTAGGGTTAGGGTTAATGTTAGTGTGAGGCTTAGGATTAGCGTTAGGGCTAGGACTAAGGATTGGGCAAGGGTTAGGGTTAGGGTTATGGTTATAAGAGGTAGGATTAGAACTAGTGATAGGGCTAGTATGAGAATTATTGTTAGTCTTAGGGCTAAGGTTAGGGTTAGGGTTAGGGATAGGGCTAAATTAGGGCTTGGATTAGGTCTATGGTTAGTATTCAGTTTAAGCATAGAACTAGGGTTAGTTTTAGGATTTAGTTTAGGGTGAGGGAAGGTTTTATGCTAGTTTTAGAGGTAGGGTGATGTTTAGAATAAGGGTTAGGATTAGGTTTATGATTAAGGCTAGGTTTAGGGCTAGAATGAGGTCTCAGGTTTGTTTTAGGGTTAAGGCTAGGATTAGGAGTATGGCTAATTTCATGTCTACAATTATGTTTAAAAATAGTTTTAGGGTTAGGATTATGGGTACGTCTAGTGTAAGGTTCAGGTTTAGGGTTAGGGTCAGGTTTAGGGCTAGGGGTATTATTAAGGTGAAGGTCTAGGTTAGGGTTTGGAATAGGTTCAGGCTTAAAAGTAGGGATTGAATTAGCATTAGGGTAAGGGTTAGGGTAATGAGAGGCTTAGAATTGGGGTTCATGTTTGGTTTAGGTTAATGGATAGGGATAGGATTTGTGATAGGGTTAGGTTTAGGCCTAGGGTTAGCATTAGGGTTAGGGTTATTGTTATGGTAATGTATAGGGTAAGGCTAGGGTTATGGTTTTGATTAGGGCTAGGGCTAGGGTTAGGGTTAGGGTTAAAGCTCAGGTTAGGGCTCAGATTAGGGCTAGGATTTGGGCTAAGTTAGTGATAGGGTTAGGATTATGGCTAATGTAAGTACAAGGGTTATGATTAGGACTAATTTTAGGGTTAAGTTTAGGGCTATCTTTAGTGTTAGGGTTAGTGTTAGGATTAGGGTGATGTTTAGAGGTAGGATAAGTGTTAGTGTCAGAGTCAGTGTCAGAGTTAGTTTTAGGGTTCGGCTTAAAACTCGAATTAGGGCTAGGGTTAGGTGTAGGTGTATGATTAGGTTTTGGTTTAGTTTAAGGGTTAGGAATAGAGCTTATGGCTCAGGTTTGTTTTAGGGCTAGGGCTAGGGTTAGGGTTAGTTTTAGATTTAGTGTTAGGATTAGGGCTAGTTTTAGGGTTAGGCTTAGGCTTCCAGTTAGGGTTAGATTTAGAGATAGATTATGATCTAATATTGGTGATTGGGCTATGGATAGGGCACGGGTTAGGACTAAGTTTAGAGCTAGGGTTAGGGTTACGTTAAGGGATAGGGTTAGAACTAGTGATAGGGTTAGTGTGAGAGTTATATTTATTCTTAGATCTAGGGTTAGGGTTAGGTTTAAAGATGGGGTGAAATTAGGGCTAAGATTAGGGCTAGGGTTAGTATTGGTTGTAGAGCTAGGGTTAGGATTAGGGTTAAGATTAATCTAGGTTTAGGGCTAGGATAAGGGTTGGGGTTTTTGTTTAGGTTAGGGCTAGGATTAGGGCTAAGGCTAATATCAGGTGCGGGGTTACAGTTGGGGATAGGACAGTTTTAGGATTAGGTTTATGGCTACATCTAGTGTAAGGGTCAGGTTTAGAGCTAAGGGAATTATTAGGGTCAGGATAAGGTTATAGTTTGGTTGTGGTTAGTGTTTAGTGTTAGGGCTCAAATAGGCATTAGGCAGGGTTAGGGTAATGATAGGTTTTTGTTTAGGGTTCAGGTTAGGTTTACGGTAATTGATAGGGTTAGTTTTAGCGATAGTGTTTTTGTTAGGCCTATGGTTAGCATTAGGGTAAGGGTAATCATTAGGGTAATGGATAGGGTTAGAGGTAAGTTTAGGTCTAGGGTTGTGGTTAGGAATAGGTCTTGATTTAGGGTTAGGGTTATAACTAGGGTTAGTGTTAGGTTTATGTTTAGCATAAGGGATAGGTTTTGAGCTAGGGTTAGGGCTACAGCGAGGGTTAGATTTAGAGTTAGGTCTAGGGATAAGATTAGAGTATGATTATGGTTAGGGTTAGAGTAATGGATATGGTTAGATGTAAGCATAGGTTATCGTTAGTGATAGATTGAGGTTTAGGTTTAGGTTTAGGGCTTTGGTTATGTTTAGGTTTATGGTAAGGGTTAGGGTTTGAGCTAGAGTTAGGTCTATGGTGATTGTGAGGTTTAGGGTTAGGTCTAGTTTTAGTTTTCTGGTTAGGTTTAGGGTTAGGGTTAGGCCTAGGGTTATCAATAGGTTTAGGGTTACTTTTATGGTAATGGGTAGGTTTAGAGCAAGGTTTAGGACTAGGGTTAAGTTTAGGATTAGGGCTAGTGTTAGGGGTATATTTAGGGATAGGTGTAGTTTTATGTTTAAGATAAGGGTTAGGCTTTGAGCTATGGTTAGGACTAATCAAGTGTTAGGTTAGTGTTAGGGTTATGCTTAGGCTTAGGATTAGCTCTAGGTTTTGTGTTAGGTTTAGGCCTAGGGTTAGAGCTGTGGATAATGTAAGAGCTAGGGTTATGATTAGGGCTAGTTTTAGGGTTAGGATTTTGGCTAGGTCTAGTGTTAGGTTTAGATTTTTGTTAGGGTCAAGTTTACAGGTAGGTTTACTCTTGAAGGCAGGGTTAGTGTTTGGGTTAGAATTAGAGTTAGGGTTACAGCCAGAATTAGAACTAGGTTTAGGTCTAGGGGTAGGGTTAGTGTTTGTGTTAAGTTAAGGGTTACTTTAAGGGCTAGGGATAGGTTTTTGTTTAAGTCTATGGCCAGAGTTAAGGATAGATTTAGGATTTGGTTTATGTCTAGGTTTAATGTTAGGGTTTGGTCTAGGGTTAGGGCCAGGTTTAGACCTAAGATTACTATTAGGGTGAAAAAAATGGTCAAGGTTAACATTTGGGTTTGGAATAGGGTTAGAGCTAGAGTGAGGATAGGGTTATGACTATTAAAGGGTTAGGGTTTTGGTTAGCTTAAGGATTAGGGATAGGTTTAGGGTTACCATTAAGGTTAGAGTTTCACTTTGAGTAAGGGATAGGTTTAGAGCTAGGGTTAGGGCTAGAGTTAGGGCTAGAGTTAGGGTTAGGGTTAGGGTTAAATCTAAGTTTAGGTCTCAGATTAGGGTTAATTTTTGTGTTAGGCTTAGGGCTAATGTTATGGCAATGGATAATATAAGAACTAGGGTTACAATTAGGGTTAGGGGTAGGTGTAGTTCTAGTGTTAGGGTTCAGTTTAATGTTAGGGTGATATTTATAGCTAGGTTAGTATTAGCATATGATTCAGAGACAGTGTTAGTATTAGCGTTAGTATTGGGACTCAAATAAGGGCTAGGATTACTGTTAGGGTTCAGTTTAAGGTTAGGGTGGTCTTTAAAGCTAGGGTGACTGTTAGGATATGAGTCAGTGTCAAGGTTAGTTTTAAGGTTAGGGTTATGACTCAAATTAAGGCTAGGGTTCCTGTTAGGGTACGGTTTAAGTTTAGGGTGGTGTTTAGACCTAGGGTGAGTGTTAGGATATGATTCGGTGTCAGGGTTAATTTAAGGTTATGGTAAGGTCTTGAATTAGGGCTTGGGTTAGGTCTACGTGTAGTGTTAGGGTTTGGATTATGTTAAGGTTTAAGGTTAGGAGTATTTTTCAGTTTTTTTTTTTTTGACAGAGAGGAAGAGAGAGAGAGAGGGAGAATTTTTTAATATTTTTATTTTTTTAGTTTTTGGAGGACACAACATCTTTTTTTTTAATTACATTTTTATTGTTGTTGAGGATCAAACCCAGCACCCCACGCATGCCAGGTGAATGTGCTACTGCTTGAGCCACATCTTCAGCCTCTCTTGCTCAGTTTTGTTTTAGTCCTAGGTTATATGATTAGCGTTAGTTTCAGGGCTAGTGTTTGTGTTAGGCTTAGGCTGAGCGTTATGTTAAGACTTGGAGTTAGGGTTAGACCTAGGGTTAGGGCTAGGTCTAATGATAGGGAAAGGGTTAGGGCTAGGTTTAGGGTTATGGTAAATGATAAGGATAGAACTAAGGACAAGGCTAGGGCGAGAGTTAGAGTTAGTCTTAGGGCTAGGGTTATGGTTAGTTTTAAGGATAGAGCTCAATCAGGGCAAGGATTAGAACTAGGGTTAGTGTTCAGCTTACTCCTAGCATTAGGAATAGGTTTAGGGATTAGCTTAAGGGATGTGTTGTAGCTAGGATTAGAGGTAGAGTGAGGATTAGAATTAGGATTAGGGCTAGGATTAAGGTTACAATTGTGATTAAGTCTAGGATTAGGACTAGGATGAGGGCTAGGGTTTGTTGTAGGGTGAGGTCTAGAATTAGGGCTAGGGATAATGTCAGGTTTAGTGTTACATTTAGGAGTAGATTTGGAATTAGGTCTATGTATTAGTCTACTCTAAGTGTTAAGTTTAGCGTAAGGGTCAGTTTTAGATCTAGGGGTATTTTTAAGTTCAGGTTCAGGGTTACAGTTTGTATTAGGTTAAGATTTAGGGATAGGGCTCAAATGAGCATTAGGGTTAGAGTTAGGTTTAGGGTAATGAATATGGTTAGGTTTAGGGGTCAGGGTAGGTTTAGGGTAATGGAGAGATTAAAGGTTTGTGATAGCATTAGGGTTAGACCTAGGGTTAGCATTAGGAATAGGGTTATTATAAGGGTAATGTATAGGGTTACGGTTAGAGTTAGGGTTAGGGTTAGATCTAGGGTTAGGGTTATTGTTAGGGATAAGGCTAGGGTTATGTTTAGGCCAAAGGTTAGGCTTTGAGCTATGCTTAGGTCTAAGGTGAGGTTTAGGCTTATGGTTAGGGCTCGGTTTAGGATTAAGTTTATGCTTAGGGTAGGTTTAGGCCTTGGATTAGGGCTAGGTTTGTCTTAGGTTT
This sequence comes from Marmota monax, assembly GCF_021218885.2. NCBI lineage: Eukaryota > Metazoa > Chordata > Mammalia > Rodentia > Sciuridae > Marmota > Marmota monax. The sequence continues at coordinate 96,236 of NW_026695117.1, read as the reverse complement.
AGGTCTAATTTTAGTGCCATGGGTAATGTAAGATCTAGTGTTCTAATTAGGGATAGTTTTAGGGTTAGTGTTATGGCTAGGTCTAGTGTTAGGTTTAGATTTTGGTTGAGAGTCAGTTTTAGAGGTAGGTTTAGTATTAGTGTCAGGGTCAGTGTTCTGATTAGAGTTAGGGTGAAAGCCAGAATCAGGAGTAGTGTTAGGTCTAGGGGTAGTTTTATTGTTTATTTTAAGTAAAGTGTTATTGTTAGGGTTAGGACTAAGTTTTTATTTACGTCTAGGGCTAGAGTTATCAGTAGATTTAGGATTAGGTTTAGGTCTAGGGGTAGTGTTAGGGTTAGGTTTAGGTAAAATTTACTGGTAGGGCTATTTTTCAGGGTTCAGTTTAGTGTTGGAGTCAGGTTTAGACCTATAAGTAATGTTATGGTCAGAATAAGGGTGAAGATTAGGGTTAGGTTTGGGGTTAGGTTTAGAGATAGAATTAGGGCTAGGGTTTGGACTAGTAATAAAATTAGTGTTTGATTTAGGCTAAGAATTACTATTAGGACTAGGGTTAGCATTATGGATAGGGTTTGGCTTAGGATAAGGGATAGGGTTACAGCTAGGTTTAGATGTAGGGTTAGGGTTAGGTTGAGGGCTAGGGCTAGGGTTAGGTTTAAATCTAGTTTTAGGGCTCAGATTACTGCTATTTTTGATTTTGGGTTAGGGCTAGGGTTAGGACTATAGCTAATGTAAGATCTAGGATTATTATTAGGGTTAGTTTTAGGGTTAGGTTTTGGGCTAGGGATGGTGTTAGAATTTGCTTTATGGTTAGGGTGATATATAGAGCTAGGGTTAGTGTTTGGATATGAGTCATTTTACCAGTTAGTTTTAGTTCTAGGACACAAATTTGAGCTAGGGTTATGGCTAGTTGTAGGGTTAGGGTTTGGTTTAGGTTAGGTTTAGGGTTAGGGTAATGGCTCAGTTTTGTTTTAGGGCTGGGGCTAGGATTAGGGTTAGTTTTATGATTAGCGATAGTGTTCAGCTAGTGGTAGGGTGAAGTTTAGGCTTAAGGTTAGGTTTCAATTTAGAGTTATGGTTTCATTTAAGGTTAGGGCTAAGGTAAGGGATAGTGTTAGGGTTATGGTAATGGACAGGTTTAGAAATAAAAAAATAGGGCTAGGTTGAGAGTTAGAGGTATTCTTATGGCTAGAGTTAGGGATTTGCTTAGGGTTCAAGCTAAATTAGGGCTAGATTAGCACTAGGTTTAGTGTTAGGGTTACACTAGGGTTAGTGGTAGTATTAGGGTTATGGTTAGTTTTAAGGGAAAGGATGAGGTTATGGCTAGGTTCAGGGCTATAGAGAGGGTTAAAATAAGTTATAGGAATAGGGTGAGTATTCAGGTTAGGATTAAGGCTAGGATGAGGGCTAGGGTTTATGTTAGGGTTAGAGCTAGGATTAGGGCTAGGGCTAATGTCAGGTCTAAGGTTATGGTTAGGAATAGTGTTAACGTTAGGTTTATGGCTAGGTCTAGTGGAAAGTTAGGTTAATAGCAAAGGTCAGGTTTAGAGCTAGGTGTATTATTATGGTCAGAGTCTGGTTTAGGGTTTGGTTTAAGATAAGGTTTAGGGTTAGGGCTCAAATTAGTATTAGGGATAGGGTTAAAGTAATGGATAGTGTTAGGTTTAGAGTTTAGGTTAAGTTTCGAGTAATAGGTAGGGTTAGTGTTAGTGATAGGATTAGGGTTAGGCCTAGGGTTAGCATTTAGTTTAGGTTTATGTTTAGGGTAAAGGATAGGTTAGTGCTAGTATTAGGGCTTGTGTTAACCTTAGGAGTTTGGCTAGGTTTAGAGATAGGCCCAGAGTTAATGTTAGTGTTACGTTTAGCAGAAATGTTAGGGTTTTAGCTAGGGTTAGGGCTTGGGTAATGGTTAAGGTTAGATTCAGGGCTACAGTTAGGGTTAGGGTTAGGGTTATGGCTTGGATTAGCATTAGGGTTAGGGTTATGTTTAAGGTAATGGATAGAGTTTGTGCTAGGATTTGTGCTATTGTTACAGTTAGATTAGGGCTAGGTTTGAGAGTTGGGGCTATTTTTATGTTTAGGTTAAGGATTAGAGTTTGAGTAGGGTTAGGGCCAGAGCCAGTGTTAGGGTTAAGGTTAATGCTAGAGATAGGTTTAGGGTTACGCTTAGGTCTAGGTTTAGGGCAAGGTTTAGGGCTAGGTTTTGTGTGAGGTTTAGGGCTAGTGTTAGGTGTATGAGTAATGTAAGAGTTAGGGTTATGGTTACAGGTAGATTTAGCATTTTTCTAGTGTTAGGGTTAGTTTTTTGGTTAGGATAAGATTTAGAGCTAGAGTTTGTCTTAGAGTAAGTGACCAGGGTTAAGTCTAGGGTTACGGTTAGGGTTAGATTTAGGGTTATGTTTATGGTTAGGTCTAGTGTAAGGGTTAGATTAAAGGTAAGGGTTAAGTTAAGAGCTAGATGTATTATTAAAGTCAGCATATGGCTTATGGTTCAGTTTAGGTTAAGGTTTAGGTTTAGGGCTTTAATTAGCATTAGGTTTATGGTTAGGGTTAGGGTAATGAATAGGTTTAGGATTAGAGTACAGTTTAGTTGTAGCTTAATGGATAGGTTTAGGGATTTTGATAAGGTTAGGGTTAAGCTTAGGGTTAAAATTAGGGTAAGAATTATGGTTAGGGTACTGGATAGGATTAGAGCTAGTGTTAGGGCTAGGGTTATGGTTAGGATTAGGCTAGGGTTAGGGTAGTGTATAGAATTAGAGCTATGGTTAGGACGATGGTTAAGGTTAGAATTAGGGCTAGGGTTAAGTTAGGGTTTGGGATAGGGCTAGGGTTGTGTTTTGGATAAAGGTGAGGCTTTGAGCTAGGGTTAGGTCTAAGGGGAGGGTTAGGGTTAAAGTTAGGGTTAGGGTTAGTATAGGGTTACACTTAGGGCTAGGTTTATGCCAGGATTAGGGCTAGGTTTTGTGTTAATTTAGGCCTGGGGTTAGGGCCATTGGTAGTTAAGAGTTACGGTAATGATTAGAGCTAGTTTTAGGGTTAGGGTTATGGCTAGGTGTAGTGTTAGGATTAGGTTTTGAGTTAGGGTGAGTTTTGGAGCTAGGTATATGTTAGGGTCAGGGTCAGTGTTCAGGTTAGAGTGATTGTTGGGGTTAGTGCCAGAACGAGGACTAGGTTTAGGTCTAGAAGTAGGGTTAGTGTTTGGGTTATGTATTTTAATGGTGATTGTTAAGGCTAGGGCAAGGTTGTTGTTCAGGTCTAGGGCTAGAGTTATATCTAGATTTAGGATTAGCTTTAGGACTAGGACTAGTGTTAGGTTTAGATTTCGGTAAAGGTTTACCAGTAGGGCTAATGTTAGGGTTCGGGTTCGCGTTAGGGTCAGGTTTAGACATATGGTTAGTGTTTGGGTCAGTATAAGTTTCCGGGTTAGGATTAAGGTTTGGGTTATGGTTAGAGCTAGAATGAGGGCTAAGGTTAGGACTAGTAATAGGTTTAGGCTTTGGGTTAGGCTATGGATTAGGGTTAGGACTAGGGTTAGCATTAGGTTTAGGGTTCGGCTTAAGATAACAAATAGGATAAGAGCTAGTGTTAGGGAAGGGTTAGGGACTGGTTTATGGCTAGGATTAGTGTTAGAGTTAAAGCTAGGGTTAGCGCTCAGATTAGGGCCAGGTTTGGGGTTAGGTTAGGGCTTATGTTAGGGCTACAGCTAATATATAAACTAGGGTTATGATTAGGGCCAGTTTTTGGGTTAGTATTATGGCTAGGTCAAGTGTTAGGATTAGGATTAGTGTTAGTGTGATGTTTAGAGCTAGAGTTAGTTTTAGGGTCAGGATCAGTGTTCAGGTTAGAGTTAGCTTTAGGGTTAAAGCCAGAATTATCACTAGGGTTAGGTCTAGGAGTAGGGTTAGTGTTTGGGTTAGGTTAAGGTTTATTATTAGGGCTAGGGCTAGGTTTTTGTTTATATCTAGGGATAGAGATATGGCTAGATTTAAGATTAGGTTTAGGTCTATGGCTAGTGTTAGGGTTAGGTTTAGGAATAGGTTTATATCTAGTGCTAGTGTTAGGGTTCAATATAGGCTTAGGGTCAGGTTTAGAGCTACAGTTACCATTAGGGTAAGAATAAGTGTCAGGTTTGAGTTATGGTTATAGCTAGAGTGATGGCTAGGATTAGTACTAGTAATAGGATTAACTTTAGGACTAGGGTTAGCATTAGGGTTAGGTTTGGCTTAGGGTAAGGGATGGGGTTAGACCTAGGGTTATGGGTTACATTTCGGGTAGGGTTAGGGCTAGTGTTAGGATTAGGTTTAGGGTTAATGCTAGAGTTAGGTTTCCGAATACAGCTAAATTTTGGTTAGAGTTAGGGCTAGGTTCAGAGTTATGGCCAATGTTTCCAGTAGAGTTATTATTTGGGCTAGTTATAAGATTGAGGTTAGGACTAATTCTAGTGTTAGGGTTAGGTTTAATATTAGCATGGTGTTTAGAGCTAGGGTTAATATTATGGTCAAAATTAAGGTCAGGGGTATTTTTATGATTAGGGTTTGGACTCGAATTAGGGCTAGGGTGAAGGCTAGGTGTAGCGTTAGGTTTTGGTTTAGGTTAAGCTTTAAAGTTAGGGCTATCTTGGTTTTGTTTTAGAGCTAGGGCTATGGTTAGGGCTAGTTTTAAGATTAGCATTAGGTTTAGGACTAGTGTTAGGGTTAGGTTTAGTCTTAGGTTTAGATTTAGATTTAGAGTTAGGGTTAGATCTAGGGTTAGGTCTAAGGCTAAGGATATGGGTAGCGTTAGTTATAGTTTTATAGCTGGGATTAGGGTTATGATAAAAATAGGATTAGAACTAGGGATAGAGCTAGGGCGAGAGTGAGAGTTCATCTTAGGTCTAGGCTAAGGGTTTGGTTAGGTACAGGGCTTAATTAGGGCTAGGAGTAGGGCTAGGTTTCTATTTATGTTTAGGTCTAGGGTTACTTTTGGGCTTAGGGTTAGGTTTAGTGTAAATGATGGGGTTAGAACTAGGTTTAGGGCTAGGGTGAAGGTTAAAATTAGGGTTAGGGCTAGGGTTTCATTAGAGTTATGATTAAAGCTAGGTTAAGGGCTAGGACAAGGGTTAAGTTTTGTGTTTTGGATAGGGCTAAGATTAGTGTTAGGGAAAATGTCAGTTCTAGGGTTATGGTTAGGGATAGTTTTAGGGTTAGGTTTATGGTTATGTTCAGTGTAAGTGTTATAATTAGGGTAAAGGTTAAATTTAGAGCTAGGGGTATTATTAGGGTCAGAGTCATGTTTAGAGTTTTGTTTAGGTTAGGTTTTAGGGTTAGGGCTCAAATTAGCATTAGGGTTTGTGTTAGGGTAATGATAGGGTTAGATTTAGGGTTCAGGTTAGGTTTAGCATAATGGATAGGGTTATGGTTAGACACAGGGTTAGATTTAGGCCAATGTTTAGCATTATAATTAGGGCTATGTTTAGGGTAATTTATAGGGTTAGAGCTAAGTTTAGCTCTGAGGTTATGGATAGGATTTTGGCTAGGGTTATGGTTATGGTTAGGGTTAGGGTTATGGTTTGTGTTAAGTTTAGGGCTAGGATTACAGCTAGCGCAATTGTCGGGTCTATGGTTAAGTTAGGAATAGTTTTAGGGTTAGGTTTACGGCTAGGTCTACTATAAGGGTTAGGTTTAGGGGTAGGGTCAGAGTTAGAGCTAGGTATATTATTACGGGAATCATCAGAGTTAGGGTTTGGCTTAGGTTAAGTTTAGGATTAGGGCTCAAATTAGCATTAGTGTTAGGGTTAGGGTAATGATAGGGTTAGGTTTAGGGTTCAAGTTAGGTTTTGGTTAATGAATAAGGTTAGGGTTAGCAATAAGGTTAGAGTTAGGCCTAGGGTTAGTATTAGGGTTATGGTTAGGGTTAGGGTAATGGATAGGGTTAGAGCTAGTTATAAGGTTAGGGTTATGTTTAGGATTCTGTCTAGGGTTAGGGTAGGGTTTAGGGCTAGGTTTTGGTTTAGGGTTAGGTTAAAACTAGGTTTAAGTCTCAAATAAGGGCTAGGTTTTGGTTTTGGTTAGGGCTAGGGTTAGGGCTATGGCTAAGTATGAACTAGTGTTACAATTTGTGCCAGTTTTAGAGGTAGGGTTAGGGTGATGTTTTTAGCAAGGTTTATAGTTAGGGTCAGTATAAGGGTCAGGGTTAGATTTAGTGGTAGGTTTAGGACACGAATTAGGGCTAAAATTAGTGCTAGGTGTAGGGTTAGGTTTTGGTTTAGGTTAAGGGTTATGGTTAGGGCTATGGCTCAGTTTTGTTTTAGGGATAGGGCTAAGGTTAAGGCTAGATTTTGGATTAGCATGAGGGTTAGGGCTAGTTTTAGAGTGAGATTTAGGCTTAGTTTTAGGGTTAGATTTAGAGTTAGGGTTGATACAAAGTAAGGGCTCATGCTAGGGTTAGGGTTATCGTAAGAAATATGGTTATAACTAGGGATACGTCTAGGGTGAGAATTAGATTTTCTTCTGAGGAGTAGGCTTAGGGTGAGCGTTAGGGTTACTGCTAAATTAGTGCTAGGACTAGGACCTGGGTTAGTGTTAGGATTAAACCTAGGGGTTGTGCTAGGGGTAGGGTTAGCACTGGGGTTAGGGTTAAGTTTAGGGGAATGAGTGGGGTTATAGCTAGTTTTAGGGCTAGGGTGAGGGTTAGAATTAGGATTAGGCCTCGAGTTATGGTTCAGTTTAGGATTAAGGCTAGGATTAGGGCTAGAATAAGGGTTAGGTATTCTGATAGGATTAGGGCTAGGTCTCGGGCTAGGGATAATATCAGGAATAGGGTTATTGTTAAGTATAGTTTTAGGGTTAGGTTATGGCTAATTCTATTGTAAGGGTTAGGCTTAGGTTAAAGGTCAACTTTAGAGCTATGGTTATTATTAGTGTCACGGGCAGGGTCAGGGTTAGCATTTGGTTTACGTTAAGGTTAAGGGGTTAGGGCTCGAATTAGTGTTAGGGTTATGTATAGAGTAAAGGTAATGGAAGGTTTTACTTTAGGTTTTAGTTAAGATTTAAGGTAACGGATGGGTTAGGTTTCAGCAGTCGGGTTAGGGTTAACATTAGGGTTATGGTTATTTTTAATGTAATGGATAGTTTTAGAGCTAGGGTTAGGGCTAGGTTATGGTTGGGATAAGTCTAGGATTAGGGTTAGGTTTAGAGGTAGGGCTAGGGTTTTGTTTAGGGTGTTGTGGTTAGGGTAAGTGTTAGTTTAGGGTTAAGGTTATGGTTAGGTTAGGATAATGGTTAGTGTTTGAGCTAGGGTTAGGTCTAGTGTGAGGGTTAGGGTTAGGTTTAGTTCTAAGTTCAAATTATGGTTAGAATTAGGTTTAGTGTTAGGGATAGGGTTTTAATTAGGGTTAGGATTTGGGTTAGGGTAATGGATATGTTTACAGCTAAATTTCAGACTAGGGTTAGGTTACGATTAGGGCTAGGGTTAGGATTAGTATTTAGGATAGGGCTAGGGTTATGTTTAGTGTAAGGGTTAGGCTTTGATCTAGGGTTAGGACTAAAGAGAGGGTTAGGGTTAGAGTTAGGTTTTGGGTTAGGGATAGGCTTAGGTTTATGCTTAGAGCTAAGTTTAGGCCTAGGATTAGCTCTAGGTTTTGTGTTAGGTTTAGGTCTAGGGTTAGGACTATGGGTAATGTAAAAGATAGGGTAATATTTAGGGCTAGTGTTAGGTTTAATGTTATATCTAGGTCTAGTGTTAGGTCTAGGTTTTGGGTTAGTGTCAGGGTTAAAACTAGTTTAAGTGTTAGGATCAGGGTCAGTGTTCAGGATAGGGTTAGGTTTAGGGTCAAAGCCAGAATTAGCACAAGGCGTAGGTCTAGGGATAGGGTAAGTGTTTGGTTTAGGTTAATGGTTATTATTAGGGCTAGTGCTAGGATTTTGTTTAGATCTAGGGCTAGATTTATAGCTATATTTAGGATTAGCTTTGGGTCTAGGTGTAGTGTTAGGCTTAGGCATAAGTATAGGGTTACTGGTAGGTCTAGTGATAGGTTTTGGTTTAGGTTTAGGGTCAGGTTTAGACCTAGGGTTGCTTTTAGTGTCAGATGAGGATCAGGGTTAGTTAGAGATACATTGAGGGAGAGGGTTAAGATGAGTAATATGGTTAGAGTTGAAGTTAGGCTAAGGATTAGTGTTAGGAATAGGATTAGCATTTGGGTTAGGGTTTGGCTTAGGGTAAGTGATAGGGTTAGAGCTAGGGTTAGGGCTAGGGTTAGGGTTAGGTTTAGGGCTAGTGTTAGAGTTAAGATTAAGGTTAAAGCTACGTTAAGGGCTTGGATCCAGGGTAGGATTTGTGTTAGTGTTAATGCTAGGGTAAGGACAATGACTAATGTATGAACTAGGGTTACAATTAAGGCTAGTTTTAGTGTTACAGTTAAGGCTAAGTCTAGTATTAGGGTTAATTTAAGTTAGGGTGATGATTAGAGCTAGGATTAGTGTTAGGGTCCGCATCAGGGTCAGAGTAATTTTTAGAGTTAGGGTTAGTGCTAGATGTAAGTTTTGGTTTTGGTTTAGGTTAATGGTTTGTGTTAGGGATATGGCTTGGTTTTGTTTTATGGCTAGGGCTAAGGCAAGTTTTAGGATTAGCATTATGGTTAGGGGTAGTGTTAGGGTTTGGTCTGGCTTATGATTACAGTTAAATTTAGAGTTAGGTTTAGATTTAGAGTTAGGTTTAGATCTAGAGTTAGGATAGGGCTAAGGATAGAACTAGGACTAATGATAGGGCAAGAGTTCTATTTAGTCTTAGGGCTAGGGTTAGGGTTAGGATAGGATTAAATTAGAGCTAGGATTAGCGCTAGGCTTAGTGTTGTATTAGGCCTAGGGTTAGGGCATGGCACTAGTCCTAATTCTGGTTCTAACTCTAACCCTTATCCTATCCAGAACACTGACCCTGACCCTAACATTAACCAAAAAGAAGAGAAACATGAAAATTGAAACTGTCCTGAGAGAAAAAACCCCTTTTACGTAGGAGGCCCAAACATTTGGAGTATAGTCAAAATAGGAAAAAGGTGAATCCTGCCCTGTATCATAGAAAATTTTATAAAAAATCTAACTCTAACCCTAACACCTGGTCTAAACCTAGTCCTAACACTAAGTCTAACCCTAAACCTAATCTGTTTAGAGAAACTTTAATCATAGAAGTTTCAAAATTGGGGAGTCTAGTGGGGAAAGCTTACAGATGAGTCATGGGCAGTTTCAAAGAAATCTGACAAAATAATTGGGTGAGCTATTTCAGTACATGGATATTTCCCTGGTTTCTCCTAAAGTGTTCTCAGATAAATTCATACTGCATTCTTCAGCTTATTACTCATTACACAAGGAACAAACCAGAGAGTGCCCACAGAGAACTGATTGAGTGTGCACAATTTGAAGCAGCTAGCACCAACCCCGTTTGATTCCCTGCTCCATTTCTCTTCAACAAAATAGTTTAAAATTAAGTGAAACCTTAAAATACAATCTGTTCCTGACAGCAAACCATTGAACCAAGAAGGCCCAAACCAGGAATATTGTGAGGCTAGGTAAAAGGTGAATCCTGCTCAGTATCAAAGATACCTGACACTAACCCTAACACTAGGTTTAAACCTAGTCATTACCCTAACCATAAACCTAACCCTAATCTATTTAGAACTGTTTATCATAGAAGTCACAGATTAAGGGAGCCTAGTGGGGCAAGCTAACAGATGAATTTTGTGCAGTATCAAAGAAATCTGACCAAATAATTTGGGGAGGTAGTTCAGTACATGTATATTTCCCTGTTGTCTCCAACATTAATTTCGGATATATATGTTTTTGAATGCTTCAGCTTTGGGATAGAATTATGGCAGTTTTAGGGTTAGAGTTAGGGTTAGGGCTAGGATTATCATTAGGGTTAGGGTTAGGGTTAGTGTAATGGATATGGTTAGATTTAGGGTTAGGGTTAGGGTTAGGGTTAGGGCTATGGTTATGTTTAGGTTTATGGTAAGGGTTAGGTTTTGAGCTAGGGTTAGGGTTATAGTGAGTGTTAGGCTTAGGGTTAGGTCTAGGTTTAGTTTTCTGGTTAGGGTTAGGGTTATGGTTAGGGTTAAGGCTAGGGTTACCAATAGGTTTAGGGTTAGGTTTAGTGTATTTTTTTAGGTTTGGAGCTAGGGTTAGGGATAGAGTTAAGGTTAGGATTAGGGCTAGGGTTAGGGTTAGATTTACAGATATTTCTAGGTTTATGTTAATGGGAAGTGTTAAACTTTGAGCTAGGGTTGGGACTAAGGCTAGAATTAAGTTAGCATTAGGGCTAGGGTTAGGGTTAGGGTTATGCTTAGGGATAGGTTAGGGTTAAAGTTAGTGTTAGGGTTAGATTTAGGGTTAGTGTTCATATTTGATTACAGTTAAGTTAAGGTTTAGGGTAAGGTTTAGGGTTATGATTACTGTTAGTATCACTATTAGAGTTAGGGTTAATTTGAGTGTTAGGTTTAGAGTAAGATTTAGGGTTAAGTTTAGTGTTACGTTTAGTGTTAGTGTTATGGTTAGGGTTACGGTTATGATTAGGATTAGGGTTAGGTTTAGGTTTAGGGTTAGAGTTAGGATAGGATTAGAGTTAGGGTTTGGGGTAGTGTTAAGGTTAGGTTTAGATTGGGGTTATGGTTTGAATTAGGGTTAGGGTTGTTGTTCATGTTAGAGTAGGGTTAGGATTAATATTAGGTTTAGGTTTAGAGTTAGGGTTAGTGTTAGTGTTAGGGTTAGGTTTAGTGCTAGTGTTAGGGTTACGGGTAGGTTTAGGTTTAGTGTTAGCATTAGGGTTAAGTTTAGGATTATTTTAAAATTAGGGTGAGAATCAGGGATCAGGGCAGGGTTAGGGATAGTTTAAGTGTTAGGATTAGGGTTTGGGTTTGGGTTAGGTTTAGTGTTAGGGTTAGTGTCAGGTTTAGGGTTATGGTTTGTGTTAGGTGGAGGGTTAGGTTTAGGGTTTGGGTTAGGGTTAGGTTTAGGGTTATGTTTGGATTAGGGTTAGAGTTAGGGTTAGTGTTAGGGTGAAGGGTAGGTTTAGGGTTAGTGTTAATGATAGGGTTAGGGTTAGGTTTAGGTTTATTATTAGGTAAGAGTTAGGATTAGGGTTAGGGTACAGTTTGGGGTTAGTTTCAGGTTTAGTTTTAGAATTAGGGTGTGGTTCAGGGATAGGGATCGAGTTAGGGTTAGTTTAAGAGTTAGGATTAGGGTTATGGTTGTGGTTAGGTTTAGGGTTGGTGTTAGGTTGAGGCTTAGGGTTAGGGTTTGTGTTAGTGTCAGAGTTAGGGTTACATTAGGATTAGTTTTAGAGTTAGGTTAAAGTTAGAGTTAGTGTTAGTGATAAGGTTAAGAATAGGTTTAGGCTAAGGGTTAGGGTTAGGGTTAGGGTAAGGGTTTGGATTAGTGTTAGGGTAAGTGTTAGGGTAGGGTTAGGAGTAGGTTTAGTTTTAGTTTTAATATAGGGTTAAAATTAGGGTTAGGGTTAGTGTTAGTGTTAGGGTTAGGGTTAGATTTAGAGTTAGGCTTACTGTTAATGTTAGAGTTAGGTTTACGTTTAAAGTTAGGAATAGTGTTAGGGTTAGGGATAGGTTTAGAGTTAGGGTTAGGGTTAAGTTTAGGTTTAGTGTTGTATTTAGGATTAAGGTTAGGGTTAGTGTTATGCTTAGGTTTAGTGTTAGGTTTAGTTTAATTATATGTGTTAGAGTTAGGGTTAGGTTTAAGGTTTGGGTTAGTGTTAAGTTTAGGGTTAGTTTTTGGTTAGGGTTATGACTAATGTTAGGGTTAGGGTTAGGTTTATGTTTTGTGTTAGGGTTAGGTTTAGGGTTTTTGTTAGGATTAAGAATAGGGTTGAGGTTAGTGTTAGTGTTAGGGTTAGGTTTAGGGATAGTGTTAGTGTTAGTTTTAGTGTTAAGGTTAGTTTTAGGTTTAGGGTTAGGTTTAAGCTTAGGTTTAGAAATAGGGTTAGGGTTAGTGTTAGGGTTAGAATTAGTGTTAGAGTTAGGGTTAAGTTTAGGGTTAGGTTTATGTCAGGGTTAGGGTTACAGTTAGGTTAGGGTTAGAGTTAGTGTTTGGATTAGGTTTAGGTTTAGTTTTAGATTTATGGTTAGTGTTAGTGATAGTGTTATGGTTAGGGTTAGAGTTAGGGTTAGTGTTAGGGTTAGTGTTAAATTTAGGATTAGGGTTAGGTTTAGTGTTAAAGTTAGAATTAGGGTTAGTGTCAGGGTTAAGGTTAGGTTTTGGCTTAATGTTATTGTTATGGTTAGGGTTAGTGTCAGGTTTATGGTTTGGGTTGGTGTTAGGTTTAGGGTTAAGGTTTGTTTTAGGGTTATATTGAGGGTTATGGTGAGGGTTAAGGTTAGAATTACGGTTAGAGGTAGTGTTAAAAATAGTGTTTGGATAAGGGTTAGTGTTGAGTTTAGGCTTAGGGTTAGGTTTAGGGTTAGGGTTAGGGGAAGGGTGAGTTTTAAGTTTATATTAGGGTTCGATGTATGGTTAGGATTACAGTTAAGGTAAAGATTAGGTTTAAGGTTGGGGTTAGGGTTAGTGTTAGGGTACTGTTAGCGTTATGGTTAGGGTTATTGTTAGGGATAGGATTAGGTTTAATTTTAGGTTTAGTGTTAGGGTTAGGGTTATGGTTAAGGTTAGGGTTAGTGTTAGGATCAGATTTATGGTTCATGTAAGGTTTAGGGTTAGTTAGTGTTAGGGTTAGGGTTAGGGTTAGGGTTACGGTTATTGTTATGTTAGTGTTAGTTTTAAGGTTAGTTTAAGGGTTACGGTTAGGGTTATGGTTAGGGTTAGGGTTAGGATTCGTGTTAGCATTAGGGTTAGGGTTAGTGTTAGGGTTAGATTTAGGTTTAAGGTTACGTTTCGTGTTAGTGTTTGGGTTAGGGTAGGAATATTGTTAGGTTTAGTTATAGGTTTAGGGTTAGTTTTAGGGTTAGGTCTAGGTTTAGGGCTAGGGTTAGTGTTACAGATAGGTTTAATGTTATCGTTCTTGTTCGTGTTAGGTTTAGGGTTAGGGTTATGGTTAGAGTTAGTTTTAGGAATAGTGTTAGGGTTATTGTTCAGGTTAGGGTTAGGGTCAGTTTTAGAGTTAGGGTTAGGGTTAGCGTTAGTGTTAGGATTAGTGTTAGGGTGAAGGATATGATTTGTGCTAGGGTAAGGGATAGGGTTAGGGTTTGTGTTAGGTTTAGTGATAGGGAAGGTTTATGGTTATGGTTAGTATTAGGGTTAAAGTTAGGCTTAGTGTTAGGTTTAGACTTAGGTTTAGGGTTACCCATAGGTTAGGGTTAGTGTTAGGGTTAGGGTTATGGTTAATTTTAGAGTAAGTGTTAGGTTTCGGGTTAGAGTTTGGGTTATGATTAGTGATAGGGTTGGGGTTGAGCTTAGGATTAATGTTAGGATTGGGGTTAGGTTTAGCATTAGGGTTAGTGTTAGGGTTAGGCTAGGGTTTGGTTAGGGTTTGTGTTAGGGGTATGGTTTGGGTTAGGATTAGGTTTATGTTAGGCTTAGGGTTAGCATTAAGTTTAGGTTTATTGTTAGGGTTATGGTTAGGTTTAGGGTTAGGGTTAGGTTTAAGGTTTGGGTTTGTGTTACAGTTAGGGTTAGGGTTAAGGTTCGTGGTAGGGTTAGTGTTAGGATTAGTGTTAGGTCTGGTTTTATTTTTAGGGTTAATATTAGGGTTAGTGTTAGGATTAGTTTTGGAGTTAAGATTTAGGTTCGTGTTAGGGTTAGAGTTAAGCTTAGTGTAAGGGTTAAGTTTAAATTTAGGGTTAGGCTTAGTGTTATTGTTAGGTTTATATTTAGGGTTAGATTTAGGAATACTGTTAGCGTTACGGATAGGTTTAGGTTTAGTGTTTGGATTATGGTTAAAGGTAAGCTTAGTGTTAAGTTTAGGGTTAGGGTTAGGGTTAGCATTATGGTTAGTATTAGGGTTAGAATTAGTGTTAAGGTTATGGTTAGTGTTAGGGTTAATTTTAGGGTTAGGATTAGGTTTAGGGTTAATGTTAGTGTTAGGGATAGTGTTAAGGTAAGTGTTAGGTTTAGGGTTAGGTTTAGGCTTCGGGTTAGTGATAGGGTTATGTTTAGGGTTAGTTAGTTTTAGGATTAGGGTTAGTTATAGGGTTAGGGTTAGGGTTAGTTAGTGTTCGGGTTAGGGTTTCATTAGGGTTAGGTAAGTGTTAGGGTTAAGGTTAGGTCAAAGTTAGTGTTAGATTAGGGTTAGGGTTAGTGTTAGAGTTAGGTTTAGGTTTAGGTTTTATGTTAGGGTTAGGGTTATTTTAGGGTTACTGTTAGGGTTAGGGATAGTTTTAGGATTAGTGTTAGGGTTAGGGTTAGTGTTAGGGTTAGTGTTAGGCTTTGGGTTAGGTTCAGGACTTGGCTTTGTGTTAGGTTTACATTTAGGGATAGTGTTAGGCTTAGTGTTATGGTTAGAGTTACAATTAAGGTTAAGGTTAGGATTAGTGTTTGGTTAAGGGTTAGAGTTAGGTTTAGGGTTAGTGTTAGGGTTACAGTTAGGTTTAGTGTTAGGTTTAGGTTTAGGGTGAGTTTTAAAGTTAGGGTTAGGGTTAGGGTTAGTGTTATGGTAAGGATTAGGGTTTGGGATAAAGTTAGGGTTAGGATAAGTGTTAGGTTAGTATTAGGGTAGGGTTAATATTACTGCTGTTTTTTTAGAGTTAGGGTTATTTTAAGGTTAGGGTTATGGTTCATGTTAGGGTTAAGTTTAGGGATAATGTTAGGTTTAAGTTAAGATTAGGATTAGGGTTACTCTTAGTTTTAGGGTTAGAGTTAGGATGAGAGTTAGGGTTAGGGTTCAGGTTAAAGTAAAGTTTATTTTTAGCTTTAGGGTTAATGTTAGGCTTAGGTAAGGTTTAGGGTTGGTGTTAGGGTTAGGTTTGTGGTTGGGATTAGGGTTAGGGTTAGGATTAGAGTTAGGGTTAATTTTAGGTTTATGGTTAAGTTTAGGGTTAGTGATAGGGTTAGTTCAGGTTTAGGGTTATGGTTAGTGTGAGGGTTAGTGTTAGTATTACATTTAGTTTTAGGGTTAGTGTTAAGGTTAGGGTTAGGGTTAGGGTTAAGTTTGGGTTTAGTGTAAGGTTTAGGTTTAGGTTTCATGCAAGTGTTAGGATTATGGTGAGTGTTGTGGTTAGGGTTAGGGGCAAGATTAGCATTAGTGTTAGGGTTAGGCCTAGTGATATGTTCAGAGTTAATATTAGGGTTATATTTACGGTTAGTTTTATGTTTAGGGTTAGGGTTATGTTGAGCTTTATAGTTACTGTAATGGTAAGGGTTAGAGTTGGTTTTAGTGTTAGGTATAGGGTTCATCTTAGTGTCTGTGTTAGGGTTAGTGTTACGGATAGGATTAGGTTTTGGGTTAGCTTTAGTGTTAGTGTTAGGGTTACGGTTAGGGATAGTGTTAGGGTTAGGAATAGGTTTAGGGTTAGAAATAGATGCCTAACAAGAAACCTAACCCTTATCTTAACCCAAACACAACCTTAACACTAACCCTCTTCATAACACTAACCCTAACCATAACGCTAACACTAATGCTAAACTCAACACTAACATTAACCAAACCCTAACCTTAACCAAAACCCTAATCCTAACCCTAAAGCTAACCCTCACCCTGACACTAACCGTAAGCCTCACCCTAACACCGACCCTAAACCTAACACTAACTCTAACCCAAACACTAAACCTAACCCTAATCCTAATCCTAACCATAACACTAACACTAACCCTAATCGTAACCCTAATCCTAACACAAACCCTAACCCTAACACTAACACTAAATATAACCCAAACCCATACAATAACCCTAACCCTAATCCTAAACCTAACCCTTACCCTAAAACTAAACCTAACAAAAACCCTAACTGTAATCCTAACACGAACCAAAAATCTAACCCTAACCCTACTTTAAACCAAACCCTAACTCTAACACTAACATTAATCTTAACCGTAAGCCTTACCCTAACAATTGCACTATAACACTAACCCTAATCCTAACCCTAACCCTCACTTAACACTTACTCTACCTCTAAACCTAACCCTAAACCTAACACTATATATAAACCTAACTCTAAACCTAACCCTAACACTAACCCTAACCCTAAACCTAAACCTAAACCTAACACGAATCCTTACCTTAATCCTAACATGAACCATAAATCTAACCCTAACCCTAATTTAACCAAAACCCTAACCCTAAACCTAACACTAATCTTAAGGCCAAACCTTACCCTAACTCTAACATTAACCCTAATCCTAACCCTAACCCTAACATAACCCTAACCCTAAACCTAACTCTAACCCTAATCCTAACCTTTATCATAACCCTAACCATAACCCTAACTGTAACCCCAACACAAACCCTAACTCAAAGCTAACACTATCCTAAACTGTAACCCTAACATTAACCTTAACCCTAACCCTAAAACTAATACTAACTCTAACCTTAACCTTAATCCTAAACTAAAATTTTACCCTAACCCTAACTGTAACTGTGACCCTAAACATAAACTTAATCCTAACACAAACCGTAACCCTAATCCTAACACAAAACCTAACCTTAACCCTAATGCTAACAGCAACCCTAACCGTGACCCTAACCCTAATCCTAACCCTAACACTAACACTAACCCTAATCCTATTACTAACCATAACAATAACCCTAATCCTAAGCCTAACTCTAACCAACACCCTAATTCTAACCATAAGCTAACCCTAAACCTAACCTTAATCCTAACACTAACCCTACATCTAACTATAACCTTAACCCTAACACTAACACTAACCCTAACCCTTACCTTAACTTTAAACCTGAAGCTAACACTAACCCTAACCTTAATCCTAACACAAACCCTAAACTTAAACTTAACCTTAACCTTAACCTAAACCTAACTCTAAACCTAACCCTAACACTAACCCTAAGCCTATCTTGAACCCTAGCACTAACCAAAACCCTGTGTTATGTTAGGGTTAGGTTTGTGTTAGGGTTACAGTTAGGGTTAGAGGTAGGGTTACTTTAGGCTTAGGGTTAGGGTACGGTTTAGGGTTAGTGTTAGGGTTAAATTTCGGGTTAAGGTTAGGGATAGGTTTAGTGTTAGGTTTATGGTTAGTTTTAGGGTTAGTGTTAGGGTTAGGGTAAGGTTTAGGGTTAGTGTTAGGGTTAGGGTAAGGTTTAGGGTTAGTGTTAGGGTTAAGTTTAGTGTTAGGGTTAGGATTATGGTTAGGGTAGGTGTTAGGGTTAGTGTTAGAGTTAGGTTTAGGTTTAGGTTTATGATTACAATTAGTGTCACATTTAGGGTTAGGTTTCGGTTTAGGATTAGTGTTTGGGTTAGTGTTAGAGTTAGGTTTAGACTAGTGTTAGAATTAGGCTTAGGGTTAGTGTTACGTTTAGGGTTATGATTAAGGTGAAACATAGTTAGTGATAGGGTAGGGTTAGGGTTAGATTTAGTGTTAGGGTTAGGTTTAGGTTTAGGGTTTGGGTTTTGGTTAGCTTTACGGTTAGGATTAGGTTTTATTAATGTTTGGGTTAAGTTTAGGGTTAGGTTTAGTGTTAGAGTTAGGGATAGTTTTAGGGTTCGTATTATCATTAGGTTTAGGGTTATAGTTTTTCTTACTGTTTGAGTTAGGATTAGGGTATCATTAGGGTTATAGGGTTAGGGTTAGTTATAGGGATAGGGTAAGGGTTTGGGTTAATGTTAGGTTTAAGTAGGATAAGGTTTCAGTTATGGTTAGGGTTAGGGTTTGTGTTACGGTTAGGGTTAGTGTTAAGATTGGGGTTAGAATTTTGGATAGGGTTAGGGTTAGGGTTAATGTTAGGGTTAGGGTTAGGTTTAGTGTTAGGGTTAGGGTTAGAATTAGGGTCAGAGTGAGTTTTAGCGTTAGGGTTAGGTTTATGGTTACAATTAGTGTTAGTTTTAGGGTTAGGGTTAATGTTAGGTTTAGGGTTAGGGTTTGTGATGGGGTTATGGTTAGTGTTATAGTTTGGATTACAATAAGGGTTAGAATTAGGTTTAGAGTTAGGTTAGGATTAGGGTTAGGGTTTGGATCAGGGTTAGTGTTAGGGTTAGGGATAGGGTTAGGTTTAGGATTAGTATTTGTGTTAGGGTTAGTGTTAGGGTTAAATGAGGTTAAGGTTAGGGTTCATGTTTGGTTTAGCATTCATGTTAGGTTTAGGTTTAGGGTTCGGGTTAATGTTAGGTTTAGTATTAGGGTTAGGGTTAGGTTTAGGGTTAGGGTTAGTGTTTGGGTTAGGGTTATAGTTAGGTTGGGTTACTGTTAGTGTTATGGTTAGGGTTAGTTATAGGGTTAGGCTTAGGTTAAGGGCTAGTGTTAGGGTCAGGGTTATAGTTAGGGTTAGGGTTAGGGTTAAGGTTAGGATTAGTGTTGGAATTAGTGTTAGGATAGGGTTAGGGTGAGGGTTTGTGTTAGGTTTAGGCTTTGGTTTAGGGTTAGGGTTAGAATAAGTGTTAGGGTTAGGGTTAAAGTTAAGCTTAGCATTAGTGTTAGGGATAGGGTAAGGGTTAGTGTTAGGGATAGGGTTAGAATTAGAATTAGGGTTAGGGTTAGGGTTAAGTTAGTGTTAGGGTTAGAGTTAGGAAAGGTTTAGGGTTAGGGTGAGTTTTATTGTCAATGTTAGGGTTAGATTAGCTTTAGGGTTAGGTTAGTGTTGGGGTTAGTGTTATGGTTAGGATTAGGTTAAGGTTAGTGTTTGGTTTAGGTTTTGTGTTAGTGATAGGGTTAGGGTTAGGGTTATGGTGAAGGTTAGTGTTAGGGTTATGTTTGGTTATGATTAGGGTTTGGGTTCATGTTAGTGTTCGGATTAGGGTTAGCATTAAATTTAGGTTTAGGGTGAGGGTTAGTGTTAGGGTTAGGGTGATTGTTAGTGTTAGATTAGTTTTATGATTAGTGTTAGGGTTAGTCTTAGGGTTAAGGTTAGGGTTAGGTTTAGGTTTAGAGTTAGTGTTAGAGTTATGGTTAGGTTTAGGTTAGGGTTAGGTTAATGTTAGTGAGAGGGTGAGGGTTCCTGTTAGTGTAAGGGTTAGCATCAGTGTTATTATTAGGTTTAGTTTTAGGGTTATAGTTAGTGTTAGTGTTAGGGTTAGGGTTAGGTTTAGCGTTGGACTTTGGGTTAGGGTTATAGTTAGGTTTAGGTTTAGTGTAAGGGTTTGAGTTAATGTTAGTGTTAGGATTAGGGTTAGGATTAGTGTAAGGGTTAGGGTTAGGGATTGGGTTAGGTTTAGGCTTAGGGTTATTGTTATGGTTACCACTAGGGATAGGGTTATGCTTAGGTAAGGTTAGGTTTAATGTTAGGGTTACGGTATGGATTAGGGTTAGCTTTATGGTTAGGGTTAGGGTTAGTCGTGGGTTTAGGTTTAGCGTTAGGTTTAGTGTTAAGGTTAGGGTTAAGGTTACAATTAGAATTAGTGTTATAGTGTTGCTTAGGTTTAGTGTTCATGCCAGTTTTAGGTTTATGGTAAGGGTGAACATTATGGTTAGAGTTAGGGTTATGGTTAGTGGTAACATTAGTGTTAGGTTTAGTATTAGGTTTAGGATTAGCGTTACTGATAGGGTTAGTGTTGGGGTAAGAGTTTAAACATTTCGGTTAGGGTTACTGTTAGGTTTAGTGTTAGGTTTAGGGTTAGGATTAGGTAAGTTTTAGGGTTAGCATTAGGTAAAATTTAGGGTTATGTTTTAGGTAAGGGTTTGTTTTAGGGTTACGGTTAGGGTTAGGGTTATGTTATGGTTAGGGTTAGGGTTAGTGTTAGGGTTAGGGTTAGGGTTAGGCTTAGGCTTAGTATTAGGTTTTTGTTAGGTTTAGTGGTTACTGTCAGATTAGAGTTAGTGTTAGTTTTAGGGTGAGGTTTAGGGTTAGGGTTAAGGTTAGTGTTAATGTTAGGTTTAGGGTTAGGTTTAGAGATAGGGTTTGTGTTAGGGTTACGGTTATGGTTAGTGTTAGGTTTAGGGTTAGGGTTAGG
Organism: Marmota monax; assembly: GCF_021218885.2. Taxonomy (NCBI): domain Eukaryota; kingdom Metazoa; phylum Chordata; class Mammalia; order Rodentia; family Sciuridae; genus Marmota; species Marmota monax. The sequence goes on along the minus strand of NW_026695117.1, from coordinate 76,258 downwards.
GTTCGTGTTAGGGTTAGGGTTAGGGTTACGGTTACAGTTAGTGTTAGGGTTAGGGTTAGGTTTAGGGTGAGGCTTAGGGTTAGTGTTAGGGTTAGGGTTAGGGTAAGTGTTAGGGTTACGTTTAGTGTCAGAGTTAAGATTAGGGTTAATGTTAAGATTAGGGTTAGTGTTAAGATTAGAGTTAGGGTTATAGTTATTGTTACGGTTATGGTTAGGGATAGGATTAGGGTTAGTGTTACGTTAGGGTTAAAGTTAGGGTTAGGTTAGTGTTTGTTTTAGGTTAGGGTTAGTGTTAGGTTTAGGTTAAGGTTTAGGGTTAGTTTTAGGGTGAGAGTTAGTGTTAAAATTAGGATAAGTGATAGGTATAAGTTTAGGGTTAGTATTAGTGTTAGGGTGAGGTTTAGTGTTAGGGATAGTGTTAGGATTAGGGTTAGGGTTAGTGTTTGGATTAGTTCTACGGTTAGGGTTAGGGTTACATTATGTGATAGGTTTATGTTAGTGTTAGGGTTAGGGTTAGTGTTAAAGATAGGGTGAAGGTTAGAGTTAGGGTTAGTGTGAGGGTTAGGGTTAGGTTTTGTGTTTGGGTTAGGGTTAGGGTTAGTGTTAGGGTTAGGGTTAGATTTTGTGTTTGGGATAAGTTTAGTGTTAGGATAAGGGTTAGAGTTCGTGATAGGGTTAGGGTTAGGGTTAGTGTTACAGTTATGGTTAGGGTTAGGGTAGAGTTAGTGTTAGTGTTAGGGTTAGGGTTAGGATTAGTGATGAGGTTAGGTTTAGATTAAGGGTTAGTGTTAGTTTAGGGTTCAGGTTAGGGTTAGTGTTAGGTTATATTTCGGGTTTTGGTTGGGTTTGGGGTTTGTGTTACAGTTAGGATTAGGGTTAGGGTTAGTTTTAGGGTTAGGATTAAAGTTGGTGTTAGGGTTAGGGTTAGGTTAAGGTTTAAGTTTAGGTTTAGGGTTATGGTTAGAATTAGTGTTACTGTAAAGTTAGGGTTAGGGTTAGTGTTAGGGATAGGAGATTAGGGTTAGGCTAAGGGTTAGCATTAGTGTTTGGTTTAGGGTTATAATGAGGTTTAGGGTTAGTGTTAGGATTAGGGTTAGTATTAGGTTTAGGAATAGTGTTATGGTGAGGGTTAGGTTTAGGTTTATTGTTAGGGTTATGATTACTTTTAGGGTTAGGCTTAGGTTTAAAGTTAGGGTTAGTTTTAGGGTTAGAGTTAAGGTTAGACTTAGGGTTAGGGTTTGTGTTAGGGTTAGGGATAGGGTTAGGTTTATGGTTAGGGTTAGGGTTATGGTTTGGGTGAGGTTTAGGCTTAGTGGTGTGGTTAGGTTTAGGGTTCATGTTATTATAGGGGTTAGTGTTAGTGTTAGGGTTATTGTTAGTGTTAGGATGTGTGTTTGGTTAGGTAAGCGTTAGCCTTAGGTTTAGGTAAAAGTTAGGTTTATGGTTTGGGTAAGGGTGGTTGTTAGGTTTAGGATTAAATTTAGGGTTAGTGTTAGGGTGAGGCTTAGGGTTATGTTTTGTGTTAGGGTTACCGTTAGTTTTATGGTTAGGTTTACGGTTATGGTTAGTGTTAAGGTTCGAGTTAGGGTTAGGGATAGGATTACGTTAGGGTTTGGGTTATGGTTAGGGTTAGAGTTGGGTTAGGTTTAGTGTTAGTGTTAGGGTTAGGGTTAGGAATAGGGTTACTTTTAGTGTTTGGGTTAGGATTATAGTTAGGTTTAGTTTTAGTGTTAGCATTAGGGTTAGGGTTATTATTAGGTTTAGGGTGAGTGTTAGGGTTAGGGTGAGGGTTCCGGTTATGCTTAGGGTTATTTTAAGTTTATGGTTAGGATTAGTGTTAGCATTAGGGTTAGGGTTAGGGTTTGGGTTAGGTTTTGGGTTAAGCTTCGTGTTATGGTTAGGTTTAGGGTTAGGGTTAGTGTTACAGATAGGTTTAATGTTATCGTTCTTGTTCGTGTTAGGTTTAGAGTTAGTGTTATGTTTAGGGTTAGGGTTAGTGTTAAGTTTAGGGTTAGGATTAGGCTTAGGGATAGTTTTAGGGTTTGGTTTAGGGATAGGGTTAGTGTTTGTATTAGGATTGTGTTTAGTGTTAGGTTAGGTTGAGGGTTAGAGTTAGATTACAGTCAGGATTAGGGTTGGGCTATGGTTTGTGTTAGGGTTAGAGATAGAGTTAATGTTAGTGTTAGTGTTAGGGTTAGGGTTAGGATTAGTGTTAGTGTTAAGGTTAGGATTTGTTTTAGAGTTAGTGTTAGTGTTAGGGTTAGGGTTTGTGTTAGTGTCGGGCTTAGTGTAATGGTTAGGAATAGTGTTACATTTAGTGTTATGATTATGATTAGGGTTAGGTTTAGTGTTTGGGTTAGGGCAAGGTTTAGGTTTAGGGTAAGTGTTAGTGTTAGGGTTAGGTTTAGTGTTAGGTTTAGGGTTAGGTTTAGGTTTAGGGTTAGTGATAGGATTAGGGTATGGGTTAAGTTTAGGATTAGGTTTAGTGTTAGTGTTAGGATTAGTGTAAGTGTTAGGGTTTGTGTTAGCGTAAGTGTTAAGATTAGTGTTTAGGGATAGTGTTAGGGTTAGGGTTAGGATTAGGGTTAGAGTTAGTGTTACGGTTAGGGTTAGTGTTAGGATTAGGGTTAGGCTTAGGGTTATGGTTCATCTTAGGGTAAGGGTTAGGGTTAGTGTAATGGCTAGGGTTAGGATTAACATTAGAATTACTGTTATTGTTAGGGTTTGGGTAAGGTTTACGGTTAGGGATCGTGTTAGGATTAGGAATAGGTGTGGGTTAGTGTTAGGGTTAGAGTTGTGGTTAGGTTTAAGATTAGTGTTAGGGTTAGGGTTATGGTTAATGTTATTATTAGGGTATAAGTTAGAATTAGAATTAAGCATAATATTAGGCTGGTTTTAGGGTTATTTTTAGAATTGGAGTTAGGATTAGTGTTAGGGTTAGTGTTAGCATTAGGGTTGTGGTTAGGATTATGTTAGGGTTAGGGTTAGGGTTAGGGTTAGGTTTACGATTAGTGTTAGGTTTAATATTAGGTTAGGGTTAGGGTTAAGTTTAGGGTTAGTGTTAGGGTTAAGGTAAGGTTAGGATTATAACTAATACAGTGTCAGAGTAAGTGTTAGGTTTAGGGTTAGTGTTAGGTTTAATATTAGGTTAGGGTTAAGTTTAGAGTTAGTGTTAGGGTTAATGTAAGGTTAGGATTAGTGGTAGGTTTAGTGTTAGGTTTAGAATTAGGTTTCTTGTTAAGATCTTGGTTAAGGTGTGTGTTAGGTTTAAGGTTAGATTTAGGGATAGGGTTAGTGTTTGTTTTAGAGTTACAGTTAGGGTTAATTATACTGTTAGGGTTATGGATAGGTTTAGGGTTAGTGTTATGGTTACAGTTAGGTTTAGGGTTAGTGTTATGCTAGGTTTAGGTTTTAGGTTAAGGTTAGTGATAGGGTTAGTTTTATAGTTAAGGTTAGTGTTAGGATAAGGGTTAGGATTAGTGTTAGTATTATGGTTAGGGTTTGAGATAGGATTATGTTTAGAATTATTGTTAGGGATAGGATTACAGTTAGTGTTAGGGTTAGGGTTAAGGTTAGGTTTCAGTTTAGGGTTACTGTTAGGTTTAAGGTAAGGTTTAGGATTAGGGTTAGGATTAATGTTAGTGTTCTAATTAGGGTTTGTGTTAGGATTCGGGTTAGGGTGAGTGTTAGTGTTAGGGTTAGGGTTAGGGTTAGGGTTAGTGTTATTTATAGGGTTAGGGTTAGGTTTATGGTTAGTGTTAGTGCTATGGTTAGTGTTATTGTTAGGGTAAAGTTTATGTTTAGGGTTAGTGTTAGGGTTACTGTTAGGGTTTGGGTTGGTTTGGGTTAGGGTTAGTGTTAGGGTTATGGATAAGATTAGGGTAATAATTAGAGTTAGAATTAGGGTTAGGTTTAGTGTTTGGATTATGATTAGTTTTAGAGTTAGAGTTAATGTTCGTGTTAGGGTTATGGGTAGAGTTAGGTTGAGTGTTAGTATTAGGGTTAGGATTATGCTTAGGGTTAGGTTTAGTTTTAGGTTTGCGGTTATGTTTACGGTTAGAATTAGTGATAGGATTAGGTTTGGGTTTATTTTTATTGTTAGGGTTATGGTTAGGGTTAGGGTTAGTGTTATGGTTGGTGTTAGTGTTAGGGTTAGAGTTAGGGTTAGTGTTAGGGTTAATGTTAGTGTTAGGGTTAGAATTAGGGTTCGTGTTAGAGTTAGGGTTATGGTTTGGATTAGGGTTAGTGTTAGGGTTAGGGTTAGATTTAGGTTTTGGGTTGCGTTTAGGGTTATGTTTCAGGTTAGGGTTAGTTTTAGAGTTAGGGTTAGCATTAAGTTTAAGGTTCTTATTAGGGTTAAGTTTAGTGTTAGGGCTAGTTTTAGGGTTAGATTTAGTGTTTGTGTTAGGATTAGTGTTAAGGTGAATGTTAGGGTTAGGTTTAGATTTAGTGTTTGTGTTACGGTTAGGGTTAATGTTTATTATACTGTTAGGGTTAGGGAAAGGTTTACAGTTAGTTTTAGGTTTAGGGTTACGTTTACGGTTAGTGTTATAATTATTGTTAGGGATAGGGTTAAGATTAGTGATAGGGTTAGGTTAGGTTTAAGGTTAATTTAAGGTAAGGATTAGGGTTAGGGTTAGGATTAGAGTTAGTTTTATGATTGTGGTTAATGTTAAGTTTAGTGTTAGTGTTAGAGTAAAGGTAAGGTTTAGGATTAGGGTTAGGGTTAGTCTTAGTGTTAGAGTTTGTGTTAGGATTTGGGTTAGGGTTAGTGTTAGGGTTAAGTTTGTGTTAGGGTTAGGGTTAGGGTTAATTATACTGTTAGGGTTAGAGATAGTTTTAGAGTTAGTGTTAGGATTAGGGTTAGGGTTAGGGTTCTGGTTATATTTAGGGTTAGGTTTATGGTTAGGGTTAGTGTTAGAGTAAGTGTTAGGTTTAGGGTTAGTGTTAGGTTTAATATTAGGTTAGTGTTAGGGTTAAAGTTAGATAGAGTTAGGGTTAGGGTTAGGGTTACATTTAGGCTTAGGGTTATGGTTTGTATTAGGTTAGGGTTAGGGTTAAAGTTATGGATAAGACAAGGGTTATATTCAGGGTTCTATTTAGGGTTAGGTTTAGTTTTAGGAGTATGATTAAGTTTAGAGATAGAGTTAATGTTAGTGTTAGGGTTAGGGGTAGAGTTAGGGTTAGTGTTAGAGTTAGGGTTAGCGTTATGTTTAGGATTAGGGTTAGTGATCATTTTGGGGATATGGTTAGGGTTAGAATTAGTGATACGATTAGGTTTGGGGTTAGGTTATTGTTAGGATTAGGGTTAGGGTTACAGTTAGTGTTAGTGTTAGGGTTAGGGTTAGGTTTAGGGTTAGGGTTAGACGTAGGGTTCTTGTTAGAGTTAAGGTTACGGTTTGGATTAGTGTTAGGGTTAGAGTTAGCAGTAGGTTTACCATTGGGTTTAGGGTTAGGGTTAGTGTTAGGGTTAGGGATAGGGTTAGGATTAGTTTTAGGGTTAAATTTAGGGTTAAGTTTAAGTTTTGTGTTAGGGTTAAGTTAAGGGTTAGGATTAGGGTTAGTTTAGTGATAGGGTTAGAATTAGTGTTTCTGTTATTGTTAGGGTTATGGTGACTGTTAGGATTAGGGTGAAAGATAGAATTAGGGTTAGGTTTAGTATTAGTGTTTGTGTTAGGGGTAGGGTTAAGTCTTATTATAGTGTATGCTTTAGGGATACGTTTAGAGTTAGTGTTAGGCTTAGGGTTAGGTTTAGGGTTTGTGTTATGATTAGTGTTAGGGTTATGGTTAAGGTTAGTGATAGGATTAGGGTTAAGGTTAGTGTTAGATTAAGGGTCAGGGTTAGTGTTAGTGTTAGGGTTAGGGTTAGTGTTAGGGTTAAGTTTAGGTTTTGAGTTAGGATTTGGGTTAAGTTTATTGTTAGGGATAGGGATACAGTAAGGATTAGGATAGGGTTAGGGTTAATGTTAGTGTTAAATTTTGTGTTGGGTTTAGGGTTAAGATTAGGTTTAGGGTTAGGGTTTGAATTAGGGTTAGAGTTAGGGTTAAGATTAGTTTTAGTGTTAAGGTTAAGGTAATAGTTAGGATAAGGTTTAGGATTAGTGTTAGGGTTAGAGATAGTGTTAGTGTTAGGGTTAAGGCTAGGGTGAGTATTAGGGATAGGATTAGGGTTAGGTTTATGTTTGTGTAAGTATTTATGTCATGGTTAGTGTTAGGTTTAATTAGAATGTTAGGGTTAGGGATAGGTATAGAGTTAGTGTTAGGGTTAGGATTATGGTTAATGTTAGGGTAAGGGTTATATTTAGCGTTAGGTTTAGGGTTAGTTTTAAAGATAGTATTAGGATTAGGGTTAGGGTTTGTGATAGGGTTAAGTTTAGGGTTAGGGTTTTGTTAGTGTTAGGATTAGTGTTAGTGTTAGGATTACGAATAAAAATAGGGTTATATTTAGGGTTAGAATTAGGGTTAAGTTTAGTGTTAGGATTAGAGTAAGATTTAGAGTTAGAGTTAATGTTAGTGTTAGGGTTGGGGAAGGGTTTTGGCTAGTGTTAGTGTTTGGGTTAGGGTTATTGTTAGGGTTAGGATTAGGGTTAGGCTTAGTGTTATGGTTAGTGTTACTGTTAGGGTAAAATTAAAGTTTAGTGTTAGGGTTAGGGTTAGACTAGGGTTCTTGTTAGGTTAGGGTTACGTTTAGGATTAGGGTTAGTGTTATGGTTAGGGTTAGGTTCAGTGTTAGGGTTAGGGGTAGGGGTAGGGTTATGGTTAGGCTTAGGTTTAGTATTATGGTTAGAGTTAGGATTAGGGTTTGGTTTAGGGTTAGTGTTAATGTTAGTGATAGGGTTAGGTTTAGGGTTTGAATGAGGTTTAGGATTTGGTTTAGGATTAGGGCTACGGTTATGGTTAGGATTAGGGTTTGGGTCAGGGTTAGTGTTTGTGTTAAACTTTGCATTAGAATTAGTGTTAGGGTGAGTTGTAGAGTTAAGTTTATGGTTTCGGTTAGTGTTAGGCTTAGGGTTAGTGATAAGTTTAGGGTTAGTGTTACCATAAGGGTGAGGGTTTTGTTTGTGGTTAGAATTAGAGTTAGGGTTAGGGTTTACCTTAGGGTTAGGTTTAGCATGAGTGTTAGGGTTAGGGTTAGGTTTAGGTTTGGCATTAGAGTTTGGGTTAGGGTTAAGGTTAGTGTTAAGGATAGTGTTAGTGTTAGTGATAGGTTTAAAATAAGTGTTAGGTTTAGGGTTATGGTTAGTGTTATGTTTATGGATAGGGTTAGGTTTATGGTTAGTGTTAGTGTTAGGTTTAGGGTTATGGTTAGCCTAAGGGTTAGGTTTAGGGTTAGGTTTACGAATAGGGTTGGGATTAGGGTTAGGATTAGGGTTAGTTTTAAAGTTAAGGTAGGAAATCTGAGAGGGGAGAAGATGGCGGTGAGGGGAGTGCATTGCCCCCGTGTGCCGCATCACTGTGTGGGAGTATGATGAGTCAGGACGGCTAAAGGCTATCTTGTTAGGAATTTCCAGCAATAGTGGGGTGCTCCGGAACATGGAGGAAGGATTTCCATCGCACGAGGATCGGCTACGGGGACTCAAATGCAAGAGATTTGTCTCACGGAGGGTAACACTGCTTATTCACCAAATCGCCCCGTGGCTAGAGTCTGCAGCGCGTGCTGGGAAACGAGGAGGAGATAGTGGTGCAGGGATACAGCGCTATAGTTTCTGCCAGCCATGCAAGCACCGTACTCAGTGCTGAATTCTGGGTTCAAGACGGGGGAAGGAAGCGGTCCATTTCAGTTCTCCACACCTGTCAGACCACAGAGGAGGCCAGCGGCCACCATCTCGGAGAGCTGACATCACCATCCCTGTTTTTGAGTGAAGGCAGCTCATTCAGCCATAGAACAGGTAATTTCAGGCTGCCATTCGCCTGTGGCTTGCAGACAGATTACTCAGGCTCAGTGCCTGAGTGCTTCTTGGAGCCTGCTCTTATCAGAGCATACACCAAGCATGGAGCGGCCGAGTTCCGGCTCCCGGAACTGCCCTGGCCCAGGGCTAAGGAGCCTGTGGAAACTGCTTCTTGGAGCCTGCTCTTATCAGAGCATACACTGAGCACAGAGCAGCCGAGTTCCAGCTCCCAGAACTGCTCTGGACCAGGGCTAAGGAGCCCGCGGAAACTGCTTCTCAGTCCAGGTCCTGCTGAGGGCCGGTCAGGACTCACTCGTTGCTTTGGTTACCCGGCAAAGGGAATGAAATGCTGCCATTCGCATAGGATACCAACATGGCAGAGATCTGATGTCATCAGAAAGCGATGGATGAGAGAACTTCATCAATACCAGCGGTGACAGAAACAGTTGGTCTCCTGGTAGGGAGGGTGAGGCACAGACACTCGAGTTTCTCTCGATTTGTCATCGAGCCAGAGGGGAGGAGCCGGGCCGCCACCCGCGCCCAGAGCAGGCCCAGCGGCTCGCCATTGTGGTGATCGCGTGACCCCAATTGGAGAGGGGGCGGAGCGGAGCTGCCTGCCATGCCCGCAAGGTGGGCAGACCCACGACAGACTGGTGGGTCAGGCAGAGCGGGGCCTGCCAGTGTGGTACACACATCACCCTAACTGGAGTAGGGGCAGAGCAGAGCCTTCGCCCGCACCCGGATCAGGCCCTGCCAGTGGGGTGGTTACGTGACCCCAATTGGAGTGGGGGCGGAGCGGAACTGCCACCCATGTCCATAGGGTGAGCAGACCTAAGACAAACCTGCAGATCAGGCCCAGTGGACAGCAGGTGTGGTAGGAGGGTCAGGGCAGAGCTGCCACCCGTGCCTGCAAGGTAGGCAGACCTGCGACAGACTGGCGGATCAGCCCCAGGAGCCTGCCAGCGTGGTACACACGTCACCCTAATTGGAGTAGGGGCAGAGCAGAGTCACCACCCGTGCCAGGAACAGGCCCAGCGACCTGCCAGCATGGTATTCATGACAACCCAATTGGAGTAGGGGCAGAGCAGAGCCGCCACCCATGCCCGAAAGGTGGGCAGACCTGCAACCGACCAGCGGGACAGGCCCAGTGGCCTGCTGGCATGGTACACTCATCACCCCAATTGGAGTAGGGGCAGAACAGAGCCGCCGCCCATGCCTGGAAGAGGCCCAGTGACCTGCCAGTGTGGTAGTCTCGACACCCCAATTGGAGTAAGGAGAGAGCAGAGCCGCTGCCTGCACCCTCAAGGTAGGCAGACCACCGCTCAACCCTGCAAGGGAGACTTTTCAACTATACAAGAGCTATATAAATATATAGGGGAAAAATCATTTCAAAAACACAACAGTTTCACCAAGCAGAAAGAAATGCAAGCAGTATGAAAAGACAAGGAAAGAAAGGACCACAGCAATGCAGGTCAACTCAACTTTAGAAGAGGTAACAGCTGCAGCAGATGGAATGTCAGATAAAGAATTCAGGATATACATGCTTCAGATGATCTGGAGTATCAAGGAAGACATTAAACAGCAAAATTAGACAATGAAAGATCACTTCGACAATGAATTACATAAACAAATCCAGGAAGCAAAAAATCAACTATACAGGGAGATAGAGGTTATAAAAAACAAACAAACAGAAATCCTAGAAATGCAGGAAGCAATAAACCAACTTAAAAACTCAATGGAGAATACTACCAGCAGAGTAGAACACTTAGAAGATAGAACATCAGACAATGAAGACAAAGTATTTCAACTTGAAAAGAACATAAACAGCTCAGCAAGACTGTTAAGAAACCATGAGCAGAACATCCAAGAAATATGGGATAACATTAAGAGACCAAATTTAAGAGTCATTGGGATACAGGAAGGGACAGAGCTCCAAACCAAAGGAATGAGCAGTCTATTCAATGAAATAATACAAGAAAACTTCCCAGACTTGAAGAATGAGACAGAATCCCAAATCCTAGAAGCCTACAGGACGCCGAATGTGCAAAATCATAAGAGATCCACACCTAGACACATTATAATGAAGATGCCCAACATACAGAATAAGGAGAGAATTTTAAAAGCTACAAGAGAAAGGAAGCAGATTACATTTAGGGGTAAGCCAATCAGGATAACAGCTGATCTTTCAACACAGACTCTGAAAGCTAGAAGATCCTGGAATAACATATTTCAAACACTGAAAGAAAATGGGTTCCAACCAAGAATTGTGTATCCAGCGAAATTAAGCTTCAGGATGGAGGATGAAATTAAAACCTTCCACGATAAACAAAAGTTTAAAGAATTCGCAGCTAGAAAACCATATCTTCAAAACATCCTCGCCAAAGCATTACAGGAAGAGGAAATGGAAAATAACAATGAAAACCAACAGTGGGAGGTAGGACAGTAAGGGGGGGGGATAATAAAAGAGGAAAACAAACCATGTTTAGTAACATAAATAAACAAATATGGCTGGAAGAACAACCCATATCTCAATAATAACCCTAAATGTTAATGGCTTAAACTCACCAATTAAGAGACACAGGCTAGTAGAATGGATCACAAAACAAGACCCAACAATATGCTGCCTACAGGAGACGCATTTGATAGGAAAAGACATACATAGGCTGAAGGTGAAAGGTTGGGAAAAATCATATCACTCATATGGACTTCGGAAACAAGCAGGAGTGTCCATACTCATATCAAATAAAATAGATTGCAAGCCAAATTTAATTTTAGGTTAGGGTTAGCAGTAGGGTTAGGGTTAGGGTTAGGATTAGTGTTAGGGTTAGTGTTAGTGTTACAGTTAGGGTTGAGTTTAATTTTAGCATTAGGGTAGTGTTAGGTTTAGGTTAGGGATAGAGTAGGGTTAGGCTTAGGGATTGGATAGGGTTACGGTTATGGTTAGGCTTATGGTTTCTGTTAGGTTTAGGGTTACGTTTAAGGTTAGGGTTAGGGTTATTGTTATGATTAATATTAGGGTTAGTGTTCGGTTTAGGGTTTGTCTTACAGTTAGGGTTAGGGTTTGGATTAGAGTTAGAATTAGGATTAGGTTTAGGGTTAGGGTTTTTGTTAGGGTTAGGGTTAGGTTTAGGGTTAGGGTTTGTGTTACGATTAGTGTTAGAGTTAGGTTTAGGCTTACGGTTATGATTAGGGTTAAAGTTAAATTTAGGTTTAGGGTTTGGGTTAGTGTTAGGATTAGTGTTAGGTTTAGGGTTAGGGTTACGGTGAGTGTAAGGGTTAGGGTTATGTTTATTGAACGGTTAAGTTTTGAGTTTGGGTTAGGATTAGAGTTAGTCTTAGCATTAGGTTTAGTGTTAGTGTTAGGTTAAAGGTTGGAGTAAGGGTTCTGGTTAGTGTTAGGGTTAGGGTTATTGTTAGGTTTAAGGATAGGGTTTGGGTTAGGGTTAGGTTTAGTTTTAGTTTTAGGTTTAGAGTAAGGGTTAGGTTTATGGTTAGTGTTCGGGTAAGAATTAGGGTTAGCATTATGGTTAGTGTAAGGTTTAGCATCAGGGTTAGTGTTAGCATTGGGGTTAGGGTTAGGTTTAGGATTACGGTTAGGGTTAGGGTTAGAGTTAGGGTTAGAATTAGTCTTATGATTAAGATTACATTTAGGTTTAGGGTTTGTATTAGTGTTTCAGATAGGGTTAGTGTTTAGGTTATGGTTAGGATTCAGGTTACATTTCGGGTTAGGGTTAGGTTAGAGTTATGGTTATGGTTATGGTTAGGGTTAGGGTTTGTTTTAGGGTTAGATTTAGGGTAAGGGTTAGGGTTAGAGTTAGTGTTAGGTTTAGGGTTAGGTTTAAAGTTAGTTTTAGGGTTTGTTTTAAGGTTAGGTTAGGATTAGGGTTAGGTTTAGGGTTAAGGTTAGTGTTAGGGTTAGGATTAGGGTTTGTGTTAGATTTAGAGTTAGGGTTAGGGTTAGGGTAGGGTTATTTTTAGGGTTAGGTTTAGGGTTAGAGATAGGTTTATGGTTAGTGTTAGGGTTCAGGATAGTGTTAGGATTAGGTTTAGGGTTAGGGTTAGAGTTAGGTTCAGTGTTAGGATTAGGGTTAGAGTTAGGATTAGGGTTAGTGTTTGTGTTAGGGTTTTGGTTATGGTTAGGTTTAATGTTAGTGTGTTAGGTTTTGGTTTAGGGTTGGGATAAGTGTTCACGTTAGGGTAAGTTTTACGAGTTTGGTAAGGGTTAGGGTTAGGTTTAGTGTTAAAGATAGGGATAGGTTTATTGTTATGGTTAGGGGTAAGTTTAGGGTTTGGTTTATGTTTAGGGTTAGGGTTAGTGTTAGGGTTAGTGTTATGTTTACATTAGGGTTAGAATTAGTGTTAGAATTGAGGTTACATTTGGGATTAGGGTTTGTGTTAGGGTTTCTGATTGAGCTAGGTTTATGATTATGGTTAGCATTCAGGTTAGGGTTAGGGTTAGGGTTAGATTAGGGGTAGGTTTATGGTTTTTTTAGGGGTAGATTTAGGGTAAGGGTTAGGGTTATTTTTAGGTTTAGGTTTAGGGTTAGGGTTAGGGTTAGGGTTTGGGTTAGGGTCAGCGTTATTGTTAGTGTTATTGTTAGGGATAGGGTTATGGTGAGGATTAGCATTAGGTTTAGGTTTTGGGTAGGGGTTAGTATTAGTTTTAGTGTTAGAGTTAGGGTTTGGGTTAGGGTTAGGTTTAGGCTTATTTTTGGATTAGGGTTAGGGTTAGAATTAGAGTTAGTGTCAGGGTTTAGGGTAGGGTTAGGCTTAGTGTTAGGTTTAGTGCTACTGTTAGTGTTATAGTTAGGGTGAGGTTTAGGGTTAGTGTTAAAGTTAGGGTAGGGTTAGGTTTAGGGTTAGTATTAGCTAAGGGTTAGGGTTAGTGTTAGGGTAGAGTTTTCGGGTAGTTTCAGATTTAGTTTTAGAATTAGGGTGAGGTTCAGGGATAGGGATCAGGTTAGGGTTAGGGTTAGTTTAAGAGTTAGGATTAGGATTAGTGTTAAGGTTAGGGTTAGGTTAGGGTTATGGTTGGTGTTAGGTTGAGGGTTAGGGTTAGGGTTTGTGTTAGTGTTAGAGTTAGGGTTACGTTTGGATTAGTTTTAGAGTTAGGGTTAAAGTTAGAGATAGGGTTAGTGATAAGGTTAAGAATGAGGTTAGGCTAAGGGTTATGGTTAGGTTTAGGGTTAGGGTAAGGGTTAGGGTCAGTGTTAGGGTATGGGTTAGGGTTAGGGTTAGTGTAGGGTTAGGAGTAGGTTTAGTAATAGTTTTAATACAGGGTTAAAATTAGGGTTAGGGTTAGGGTTACTTTTAGTGTTATGCTTAGGGTTAGGGTTAGGTTTAGGTTAAGTTATAGGGGTAGGGTTAGTGTAAGTTATAGGGTTCATTGTAGGGTTTAGATTAGGGTTTGTGTTAGGGAGAGGGTTAGAGATAATGTTAGAGTTAGGGTTTTTGTTAGATTTAGGGTTAGGGTTAATGTTAGTGTTAGTGTTACAGTTAGGGTTAGGGTTAGGGGTCGTGTTAGGGTGAGAATTAGGGTTAGGGTTAGGATTAGAATTAGTGTTTGGGTTAGGGTTCATGTTATAGTTAGGATTAGGGTTAGGGTTAGTGTTAGTGTTAGATTTAGGGTTAGGGATAGGTTTGGGATTATTGTTAGGGTTAAAATTAGAGTTAGTGTTATGCTTAGGGTTAGGGTTAAGTTTAAGGTTAATGTTAGATTTAGGGAAGGTTTAGGGTTAGTGTTAGGTTAAGGGTTAGGGTTAGGGTTAGGTAAGGGTTAGAGTTAATTTTAGGTTAAGTTTAGGGTTGTGGTTTGTGTTATGATTTGTGTTAAGGTTAGGGTTAGGGTTAGGTTTTCTGTTAGGTTTATGGTTAGCTTATGGGTTTGTGTTAGGGTTACTATTAGAGTTAGTGTTAAGTTTCATGTTAGGGTTAGGGCTAGGTTTAGTGTTAGGGTTAGGTGTAAGTTTTTGGCTATGGTTAGGGTTAGATTTAGTTTAGTGTTGCACTTAGGGTTATTCTTAGGTTTAGGGTTTGTGTTAAGGTTAGGGTTAGAGATAGTGTTAGGGATAGAGTTAGCATTAGGGTGATGTTTAGAGTAAGGATTAGGGTTAGGGTTAGAGTTAAAATTAGAGTTAGGGTTAGAATAATGTTTAGGGTTAATGTTAGGTTTAGGGTTAGGATTAGGGTTAGTGTTAGTGTTTTGGTTAGGTTTAGGGATAGGGTTGGTGTTAGGGTTAGGTTTCGTGTTATGGTTAGGTTTAGGATTAGTGTTAGGGTTAGGGTTAGTATTAGTGTTAGGTTTAGGATTAGGTATAGATTTGGAATTGGGGTTAGGGTTAGTGTTAGTGTTAGTGTTACGTTTAGAGTTAGGGTTAGGTTTAGGGTTCAAGTTAGATTTATGTTTAGGGTTAGGGTTAGTGTTAGAATAAGGGTTAGGGTTAGGGTTAGGGTTAATATTAGGGTTTGGGTTAGGGTTAGGTTTCCTGTTAGGGTTAGGTTTAGTGTCAGAGTTATGGTTCGGGTTAGGGTTGTGAATAGTGTTAGGGTTAGTGTAATGGTTTGTTTTAGGTTTAGGATTAGTGTTAGGGTTAGGTTTAGGGTTACGGTTGGATTATGGTTAGCGTTAGGGTTAGGATTAGGTTTAGGTTTAGTTTTGGGGTTAAGGGTAGGGTTCGTGTTAAAATTAGGGTTAGTGTTAGGTTTAGGGTTAGCATTAGTGATAGGGTTAGGATTATGGTTAGGGTTACCATTAGAGTTAGGGTTAGATTTAGTGTTTGGGTTAGTGTTTAAGTTAGGGTTAGGATTAGGTAAAGGTTAGAGTTATGGTTAGGGTTTCGGTTAAAATTATGGTTTGGGTTAGGGTTGGTGTTAAGGTTATGGTTAAGATTAGGGATAGTGTTAAGGTTAGGGTCAGGGTTAGGGTCAGCATTAGAATAAGTTTTAGGTTTAGGTTTAGGGTTATAATTAGAGTTAGCTTTAGTGTTAGGTTTAGAGTTTGGTTTAGGATTAGGGTTAGTGTTAGGGTTAGTTTTAGGGTTAGGATTAGAGTTAGTTTTAGGGGCGGGATAGAGTTTGTGTTAGTGATAGGGTTAGGGTCAGTGTTAGGGTCAGAATTAGGGTTTGGGTTAGTGTTAGGGTTAGTGTTAGTGTTTGGGTTAAAGGATTAGGGTTAGTGTAGGGTTAGTGTAGGTTTAGGTTTAATGTAAATTTAGGGTTAGGATTAGGGTTAGGTTAGTATTAGGGTTATGGTTAAGTTTACGGTTTATGTTAAGGTTAGTGTTAGGGTTAGGATTAGGGTTATGGTTGCAGTTAGGATTAGATTTAGTGTTAGTGTTAGGGATAGTGTTAGGGTTAGGATTAGGGTTAGTGATAGGTTTAGGTTCAGCATTAGGATGAGTTTTAGGTTTAGGCTTAGGGTTATAATTAGAGTTAGTTTTAGTGTTAGGGTTAGGGTAAGTTAGGGTTGGGTTAGGGTTAGTGTTAAGATGATGGTTAAGTTAGGGTTAGGGTTAGGATTAGAGTTAGGGTAAGAGTTAGGGTTAGTGTCAGCGTTGGGGTTAGGTTTGGGTTTAGCATTTGTGTTAAAGATACGGTTAGCGTTGGATTTAGGTTAGGGTTAGGGTTTGACTTAGGGTTTGTGTTAGGGTTAGCATTAGGGTTAATGTTAGGTTTGGGTTTAGGGTTAGTGTTAGGGTTAAAACTAGGGTTAGCATTAGTGTTTGGTTTAGAATTATAATTAGGTTTAGGTTTAGAGTTAGGGTTAGGATTAGGGTTAATGACAGATTTAGAGTTAGGTTTAGTTTTAATGTAAGGGTTAGGATTAGGGATAGTGTTAGGGTTTGGGTTAGTGTTAGGGTTAGAGTTAAGGTTCAGTTTAGGTTTCAGGTTACGGTTAGGGTTGATGGTATTGTTAGGTTTAGGGTTAATGTTAGGGTTAGATAAGGGTTGGGGTTAGTGTTAGGGTTAGTGTTATGGTTAGCATTAGGTTTCTGGTTACAGTTAGGGTTAGGTTTAGGTTTAGGGTAAGGGTTAGGGTTACTGTTAGGATTAGGGTTAGAGTTCCTGTTAGGGTTAGGATTAGTGTAAGTTTTAGGCTTAGAGTTAGTGTTCGGGTTAGGTTTAGGTTTAGGGTTATCATTATAGTTAGGGTTAGGTCTAGGATTACTTTTAGTGTTAGGTTAGTGTTAGTTTAGGGTTAGGGTAATGGTTATGGTTAGGGTTTGTTTTACAGTTAGAGTTAGGTTAGAATTAGGGTTAGTGTTAGGTTTAGTGTTAGTGTTAATATTAGGGATATTGTTAGTGTTAGGGTTCTGGTTTAGGGTTAGGGTTAGGGTTATGATTAGAGTTAGTGTTACTTTTAGTGTTAGGGTTAGGGTGAGTGTTAGGCTTAGGGTTAGGGATAGGGTTAAGGTTAGTGTTAGGTTTAGGTTTAGTGTTATGGTTAAGGTTAATGTTATGATTAGGATTAGGGTTAGGTTTTGGTTTAGGTTTACAATTAAGTTAGAGTTAGGGTTATGGTTACGTTTTGGATTAGTTTTGGGTTAGTGTTAGATTTAGGGTGAGTGTAGGGTTAGAGTTACGGTTAGTGATATGGTTAGGGTTCGTGTTATGATGAGGCTTAGGGTTAGTGTTAGGTTAGAGTTAGGTTTAGGGTTCTAGTAAGTGTTAGGGTTAGATTTGGAGTTAGGTTTAGGGTTATGGTTAGGATCATGTTTAGGTTTAGGTTTAGGATTAAGGTTAGTGTTGGATTTCAATTTACTTTAGGATTAGGGTTTGTGTTAGGGTTTGTTTTAGGGTTTGTGTTAGGATTAGGTTTAGGGTTAGTGTTAGGGTTAGGGCTAAGGTTAGTATTAGGGTTAGGCTTAGGTTTATGGTTAGGTTAAGGTTAGGGTTATTGTTAGAGCTAGGTCCAGGTTGTGTTTAGGTTTAGGGAAAGAGTTAGGGTTAGTGTTAATGATACGTTAGGGAGAGGGTTAGAGTTATGGTAAAGAATAGGGTTAGGATAAGGGTTAGGTTTAGAATTAGGTTTATGGTTAGGGATAGTGTTATGGTTAGGATTAGGTTTAGTGTTAGTGTTAGGGTTAGGGTTAGGATAAGTGTTAAATTAAGGTTCAGGGTAATGGTTATGGTTAGGGTTAGGCTTACAGTTAAAATTAGTGTTAGTGTAGGGTTAGGATTAGCGTTAGTATTAGGGTCAGGGATAGGATTTGTTTTAGGATTATGGTTAGGATTATGTTTAAGATTCCGGTTATGGTTAGCATTAGGGTTAGGGTTAGGGTTAGGTTTAGGATTTGTGTTAGGGTTAAAATTAGGGTTAGTGTCAGCTTTAGATTTAAAGTTATGTTTAGGGTTAGGGTTAGTGTTAGGGTTAGGGTTATAGTTAGGTTTAGGATTAGTGTTAGTATTAGGGTTATGTTTAGGGTTACCTTATGGTTAGAATTAGGGTGAGGGTTAGAGTCAGGCTTAAGATTAGGGTTATTGTTAGGGTTAGTGGTAGGCTTAGAGTATGAGTTATTGTTAGGGTTGGGTTAGGGTTAGAGTTAAAATTGGGGTTAGTGTTAGGGTTAGGGTTAGGGTTGCTCTTAGGTTTAGATTAGGGTTAGGGTTATGGTTTGTGTTAGGATTAGGATTATGGTTAGTGTTAGTGTTATGGTTATGGTTAGGGTAAAATTTGGTATAGGGTTTGGGTTAAAGTTAGAGTTAGTATTAGTTTTAGGGTTAGGGTTAGCTTTAGGGTTATGGTTTGTGTTGGGGTTACGGTTAGTGTTATGGTTAGGGTTATGATAATGTTTAGGAATAGAATTAGATTTAGGTTTCGGTTTCGGATTAGGTTAGGGTTTGTGTTAGTTTTAGGGTTATGTTAGGTTTAAGATTAGTTCTAGGGTTATGGATAGAGTTTGGGTTAAATTAGGGTTAGGGTTAGATTTATGGTTCATGCTAGGATTAAGGTTAGGGTTCGTGTAAGGTTTAGGTTTAGGGTTAGGGTTAGGGTTAGGGTTAGTGGTAGGGTTAGGTTTAGGGTTAGGGTTATATTTAGTGTTAGGGTTAGGGTGAGGTTTAGTGTTAGTTTTAGGGTTGGAATTAGGGTTAATGTTAGGGTTACGTTAAGTGTTAGGGTTAAGACTAGTGTTAGGGTTAGGGTTAGTGTTTGGTTTACATTAGGGTTAGGGTTCAACTTATGGTTCATTTTAGGATTATGGCTAGAGTTTGTTTAAGGTTTAGGTTTAGGGTTGAAGTTAGGGTTAGTGTTAGGGTTAGGTTTAGGGTTAGGGTTATATTTAGTGTTAGGGTTAGGGTTAGGGTTAGGGTTAATGTTAGGGTTAGGGTTAGGATTAGGGTTAGGATTAGTGTTACAGTTGGGATTAGTGTTAGGGTTAGGTTTAGTGTTAGGGTTAGGGTTAGTGTTAAGTTTAAGATTAGGGTTAGGGTGAGGCTTAGGTTTAGTGTCATGGTGACTGTTAGCTTTAGGGTTAGGATTAGGGTTGTGGTTAGGGTTAGGTTAAAGTTAGTATTTAGTTTAGGGTTAATGTTAGGGTTATGTTTAGGGTTAATGTTATGGAGAGGGTTAGTGTTATTGTTGTGTTTGGGTTAGGATTAGGGTTAGGGTTTGTATTAGGGATACAGTTAGATTTAATGTTAGGTTTTGGTTTAGGGTAAGGGTTAGAGTTAGGTTTAGTGTTAGGGTTAATGTTAGTGTTATTTTAATGTTAGGGTTAGGGTTAGGTTTAGGGTAAGGGTTAGGTTTAGGATTATTTTAACTGTTAGTGTTAGGGTGATGGTGAAATTTAGGTTAGTGTAAGGGTTAGGGTTAGAGTTAGGGTTAGTATTAGAGTTAGTGTTAGGTTTAGGGTTTAGTTTACAATTATTTTAGGGTTAGCATTAGTGTTTGGTTTTGGGTTATAGTTAGGTTTAGGGTTAGTATTAGTGTTTGAATCAGGGTTAGTATTAGGTTTAGCATTAGGGTTAAGGAGTGGGTTAGGTTATGGTTTGGCTGAGAATAAGGGTTAGGGTTTGGTAAGGGTTAGGTTTAGGGTTAGGTTAGGTTTAGGGTTTTGGTTTGGATTAGGATTTGTGTTAGAATTAGGGTTAGGGTTAGGGTTAGGGTTACATTTGGGTTAGGGTTAGGATGAGGGTTAGGGTTATGATTCAGGTTAGGGTTACAGTTAGGGTTATTGTTAGGGTTAGGGTCATATTTAGGTAAGTGTTAGGATTAGGGTTAGGATCAACATTAGGTTTAAATTTAGGGTTAGGGTTATTCTTAGGGTTAGTTTTAGCATTAGGGTTAGTGTTAGAATTAGTGTTAGCATTAGGGTTACCGTTTTTATAGGGTAAAATTAAGTTTCGAGTTTGTGTTAGGGTTACAGTTACGGATAGTTTTATGGTTAATATTAGGGTTAGAGTGAGGCTTGGTGTTAATTTTAGGGTTACGGTTAGGGTTAGGGTTAGGGATAGGTTCAGGGTTATGTTTAGTGTTAGTGTTAGGGTATAGTTAGGAATAAGGTTAGGGTTACTATAGGGTTAGGGTTGGGGTAAGGGTTAGTGTTAATATTTGGGTTTGAATTAGTGTTAGGGTTAGAGTTAGGGTTAGTGTTAGGGTTATGTATGGTTTAGGGTTAGGGTTAGGGTTATGGTTTTGGTTAGGATTTTGGTTAGGGTTAGGATTAGGGTTACATTAGGGTTAGGGATAGAGTTATTGTTAAGGTTAGGGTTAGTATTAGGGTTAGATTTAGGGTTAGGGTTAGGGTTAGGGTTAGGGTTTGAGTTAGGGTTAGGGTTATGGTTTGGGATAGGTTAGTGTTACTTTTTGTGTTAGAATTAGGGATAGGGTTAGTGTTACATTTAGGCTTAGGGTTAAGTTTAGGGTTATTTTTAGGATTACATTTAGGGTTATGTTTAGGGTTAGGGTTAGTGTGAGGGGCAGGGTTAGGTTTTGGGTTAGGTTTAGGTTTAGGGTTATTGTTACAGTTACAGGTAGGGATAGGGTTATGTTTAGGTAAGTTTTAGGTTTAGGGTTAGGGTTACAATTAGAATTAGGGTTAGGTTTAGTGTTAGGTTTTGGGTTAGTTGTGGGTTTAAGTTTAGCATTAGGTTTAGTGTTAGGGTTAGGGTTGCAGTTAGGATTAGGGTTATAGTGAGGCTTAGGGTTATTGTTAGGGTTAGTTTTAGCATTACATTTAGGGTTATGGTTATGGTTAGGGTTAGGGTTAGTGTTAGATTTAGAGTTAAATTTAGGGTTAGGGTTAGTGATAAGGTTAGCGTTGGAGTACGAGTTAGTGTGAGGTTTAGGGTTAGTGTAAGGTTTAGTGTTAGGTTTAGTGTTAGGTTGATGTAAGTGTTGGGGTTAAGTTTAGGGAGAATCTTTGGGTTAGTGTTAGGGTTAGGGTTAGAGATAGTATTAGGGTTGGTTTAGGGTTAGGGTTAGTGTTAGGGGTAGGTTTAGGGTTATAGTTAGTGTTAGGGTTAGGGTTAGCATAAGGATTAGGTTTTGAATTAGGGTTATGGTTACAATTTGTATTACTGTTAGGGTAAGGATTAAAGTTAGGTTTAGATTTAGGGTTAGGGTAAGGTTTAGGGTTAGTGTTAGGGTTAGGATTAGGTTTAGGGTTAGGTTTAGGGTTAGAGTTAGTGCTAGGGTTAGGTTTAGGTTTATGATTAGTGTTAGGGTTAGAGTTAGTTATAGGTTAGGGTTTGGATTAGGATTACGGTTACAAATTGTGTTAGATTTAGTGTTAGGGTTAGGATTAGGGTTAGTGTTAGGGTTATGTTTAGTGTTAGGGTTAAGGTTAGGGTTAGGGTTACAGTTAGAGTTACGGTTACGATTACAATTATGCTTAAAGTTCGGATTAGGGTTAGGGATAGTGTTAGGACTAGTGTTGCATTACTGTTAGTGTTATGGATAGGTTTAGTATTAGTTTTAGGTTAGGGTTAGTGTTAGGTTTAGGTTTAGGTTGAGGTTGAGGTTTGGTGTTAGGATTAGTGTTAGTGTTAGGGATAGGGTTAGGGTTAGGGTTAGGGTTAGGTTTAAAGTTTGTTTTAGAATTACGGTGAGGATCAGGATTAGGTATCAGGTTAGGGTTAGTGTTAGTTTAATAGATAGGATTAGGGATGGGTTAGGGTTAGTGTTAGGGATACCTTTAGGGTTATAGTTATGGTTTGTGATAGTTAGAGGGTTTGAGTTAGGGTTACGGTTGGATTAGAGTTAGAGTTACAGTTAAGGTTAGGGTTAGGGTTAGGGTTAGGGTTAAGAATAGGATTAGGCTTAGGGTTAAGGTTAGAGTTAGTGTTAGGGTAAGGATTAGGGTTAGGGTTAGGAGTAGGTTTAGGATTAGTGTTACTGATATAGGCTTAGGTTTATGGTTAGGTTTAGGGTAAGTTATAGGGTTAGGGTTTGTGTAAGTTTTAGGGTTCATTGTAGGATTTGGGTTAGGGTTTGTGTTAGGGTTGGGGTCAGAGTTAGGATTGGGTTTTTGTTAGATTAAGGGTAAGGGTTAATACTAGTGTTAGTGTTACGGTTAGGGTTAGGGTTAGTGTTAGGGTGAGAATTAGGGTTAGGTTTAGGGTTAGGGTTAGTGTTAGTTTTAGTTATAGGATTAGGGATAGGTTTAGGGTTAGTGATAGGGTTAGAGTTAGTGTTACGGTTAGGGGTAGGGTTAAATTTAAGTTTAGTGTTAGGTTTAGGGTTAGGGTTAGTGTTAGGGTAAGGGTTAGGTAAGAGAGTTAATGTTAGGTTTGGGTTAGGGTTGTGGTTTGGGTTATGATTTGTGTTAAGATTAGGCTTAGGTTTGTGTTAGGTTTAGGGTTAGGTTGTGCGTTTGTGTTAGAGTTACTGTTAGAATTAGTGTTAGGTTTTGTGTTAGGGTTGGGTTAGAGATAATGTTAGAGATAGGGTTAGAATTATGGTGAGATTTAGATTAAAAGTTAGGGTTAGGGTAAATGTTAGGATTAGAGTTATGTTTACAGTTATGGTTAGAGTTAATGTTAGGTTTAGGGTTAGGATTATGGTTAGTGTTAGTGTTTTGGTTAGGATTAGGTTTAGGGTTAGGATTGGTGTTAGGTTTAGGGTTGGTGTTATGGTTAACTTTAAGATTAGTGTTAGGGTTAAGGTTAGTGTTAGTGTTAGGATTAGGATTAGGTACAGGTTTGTGGTAAGGGTTAGGGTTAGTGTTAGGGTTAGGTTAGAGTTAGGGTTCGTGTTAGATTTAGGGTTAGAGTTAGGGTTATTGTTAGAATAAGGATTAGGGATAGGGTAGTGTTAGGGTTTCGGTTTGTGTTAGGTATCCAGTTAGGGTTAGGGTTAGTGTCAGAGTTATGGTTAGGTTTAGTTTTAAGGATAGTGTTATAGTTAGTGTTAGGGTTAGGGTTTGTGTTAGGTTTAAGATTATGGTTAGGATTTGTGTTAAAGTTAGGTTTAAGGTTTCAGTTGGATTATGGTTAGAGTTAGGGTTAGGGTTAGTTATAGTGTTAGGGTTACACTTAGTGTTAGTGTTAGTGTTAAGGTTCGGGTTACAGTTAGTGTTAGTGTTAAAATTAGTGTTAGTGTTGGGTTTAGGGTTAGGGTTAGTGATACAGCTATGATTATGGTTAGGATTACAATTAGGGTTAGAGTTAGGTTTAGTGTTTGGGTTAGTATTAAATTTAGGGTTAGGATTAGGTAAGTTAGGGTTAGGTAAGGGTTGGGATTTTGGTTTGGGTTAGGGTTTGGGTTAGGGTTATGGTTAAGATTAGGGATAGGGTTAAGCTTGGTGTTAGGGTTACAGTTAGGGTTAGGGTTGGGTTCGTGTTAGGTTTAGAGTTAGTTTTAGTGTAAGGGATAGGGTTAGGGTTAGTGTTAAGCTTAGGGTTAGTGTTAGGGTTAAAATCAGTGTTTGGTTTATGGTTAGAATTAGGATTAGTGTTAGTGTTAAGGGTTAGGGTTAGTGCTATGGATAGTGTTAGCTTTAGGTTAGGGTTAGGGTTAGGGTTTGGTTTAGTTTTCAGTTTAGGGTAACGGTTGATGTTATGGTTAGGTGTAGGGTTACTGTTAGGGTTAGGTAAGGGTTGGGGTTAGTGTTAGGTTTAGTGATAAGTTTAGGATGAGGTTTAGGTTTAGGATTAGGATTATGGTTAGCACTATGTTTGGGGTTAGGTTTGGGGTTAGGGTTAGGTTTAGGTTTAGGTTTAGGCTTAGGGTAAGTGTTAGGGTTACTGTTAGGTTTAGAGTTAGAGTTCATGTTAGAGTTAGGGTTAGGGTTTGTGTAAGATTCAGGGATAGGGTTATGGTTAGTTTTAGGGTTAGAGTTAGTGTTTGGGTTAGGTTTAGAGTTAAGGTTATGGTTATAGTTAGGGTTAGGGTTAGGATTAGGGTTAGTGTTAATTTTAAGGCAAGTTTGGGGTTAGGGTTATGGTTAGGGTTTGTATTATGGTTTGAGTTAAGTTATGGTTAGGGTTAGTTTTAGGGTTAGTGTTAGGGTTAATGTTAGTGTTAGGGTTAAGGTTAAGTTAAGTTTTAAGGTTACAGTTAGGGTTATGATTAGATTTAGACTTTAAGGGTTAGGGTTAGGGTGAATGTTAGGTTTAAAGTTAGGGTTAAGGTTATGGTTAGTGTTAGTGTTATGATTAGGATTACAGTTAGGGTTTGGTTTAGGGTTAGGATTAAGATAGGTTTAGGGTTAGGGTTAGTGTTAGGGTTAGGGTTAGGGTCAGGCTTAAGTTTCATGTTAGGTTTAGGGTTAGGGATAGGTTTACTTACGGTTAGGTTTAGGGTTGTGGTTAGTGTTAAGGTTATTTTAGGGTTAGGGTTAGGGTTTGTTTTAGGGTTGTATTTAGGATTAGGGTTAGTGTTACTTTTAGTTTTAGATTTAGGGTTAGGTTTAGTGTTAGTGTTACTGTTCGGGTTAGGGTTAATTTAGGATTGGATTAGGTTATGGTTAGTGTTAGCGATAGGGTAAGGGTTATTGTTAGTGTTAGTGTTAGGATTATGCTTTGTGTTAGGATTAGGTTTAGGGTTAGTTTTAGGGTTAGGGTTAGGGTTAGGGATAGGTTACGTTTAGGCTTATTGTTAGTGTTAGTGTAAGAGTTAGGGTTAGGAATAGTGTTAGGGTTAGGGATAGGTTTAGGGATAGGGTTAGGGTTAAGTTTAGGGTTAGTGTTACATTTAGGATTAAGTTTAGGTTTAGTGTTATGGTTAGCTTTAGGTTTAGGTTTAACTCAAATGTAAGGGTTAGGGTTAGGTTTAGGGTTAGAGTTAGGGTTAGGGTTTGTGTTATTGTTAGGGTTAGGGTTAAATTTTGGGTTAGGTTTAGGATTAGTGTTAGGGTTAGGTTTAGGGTTAGTGTTATGGCTAGTATTAGGATTAGAGTTAGTGTAAGTTTAGGGTTATTGTTAGGCTTAAGATTAGGGTTGTGGTTAGTGTTAGGGTTAGGGTTAGTGTTAGGGTTAGGGTTAGTGTTAGGGTTAGGGTTAGGGTTAGGGCTAGGTTTAAGCTTAGGGTAAGAAATATGGTTAGGATTAGTGTTAGTGATATGACTAAGTTTGGGGTTAGCTTTAGTGTTAGTGTTAGGGTTAGGGTTAGGGTTAGGGATAGTGTTAGGATTAGGCATAGGGTTAGGTTTATGGCTAGGGTTAGTTTTAGGGTTAGTGTTAGGGTTAGGGCTTGGTTTAGGATTAGGGTTAGTTTTAGAGTTAGGTTAAGGGTTAAGGTTAGTGTTTATATTAGTGTTAGGTTCAGATATTTGCTTTGTGTTAAGGTAAGAGTTAGGTTTAAGGTTTCTGTTGGGGTTAGTGATATGGTTAGTGTTAGAGTTATGGTTATGATTAGAGTTAGAATGAGGCTTATGATTAGGTTTAGGGTTAGTTTTAGGGTTACAGGTAGAATAGGGTTAGTGCTAGTGTTATGGTTAGTGTTAGGGTTATAGTTAGGGTTAGGGTTTTTGTTATGGTTAGGGTTAGTGTGAGGTTTAGGGTTAGAGTTAGGTTTAGTGTAGGTGTTAGTGTTAATGTTAGGGTTAAAGTTAGGAATAGTGTTAGGGTTAGGGATATGTTTAGGCTTGCTCTTACTGTTAGGATTAGTGCTATAATTAGTGTTACATTAGGGTTAGGGTTTGGTTAATGTTAGGGTTAGTGTTAGAATTAGGGTTAAGGTTAGTTTTGGCGTTAGGATTAGGGTTAGGTTTAGTTTTAGAATTAGCGAGAGTGTTAGGGATATGGTTAGTGTTAGGTTAGTGTTAGGGTAAGAATTATAGTTTGTGTTAGGGTAAGGTTTAGATTTAGGTTTTCTGTAAGGGTTAAGGTGGAAAGATAGGTTTATTGTTAGGGTTAGGGTTAGCATTAGTGTTACTTTTAAGGTTATGTTTAAATTTAGGATTAGTGTTTGGATTAGTGTTATACATACATTTAGGATTAGTGTTAGGGTTAGAGTTAGGGTTTGTGTTACACTTAGGGTTATGGTTATTAAGAGGGATAGAGTGAGGTGTAGGGTTAAGTTTAGTTTTACAGTTACAGGTGGATAGGTATAGTGTTAGGGTTAGCGTTAGTGTTACTGTTAGTGTTAGGGTTAGGCTTAGTGACAGCATTAGTGTTGGGGTTAGGGTTAGTGTTAAATTAGGTTTAGGGTTAGTTTTAGTGTGTTTGTGTTAGGGTTAGGGTTACAGTTAGTTAAGGGTTAGCATTAGTGTTAGGTTATGGTTAGGGTTATGTTTTGCTATACAGTTTGTGTTAGGTTTATGTTTAGGGTTAGGGTTAGGGTTACATTATGTTTATGTTTATGGTTATGGTTAGGGTTAGGATAGCATTAGGGTTAATGTTAGGGTTAGGGTTAGGGTTAGTTTTACTGTTAGGATTAAGGTTAGGGTTATGTTTACTGTTAGTGTTATGTTTAGAGTTAGGATTAGTGTTAGGTTTACAGTTATGGTTAGGATTTTGGTTAGGTTTAGGATTAGGTTTGGTGTTTGTGTTAGGCTTAGATTTAGGGTTACTCTAGGGTTACAGTCAGGGTTAGTGTTACGGTTAGGGTTACAGTTACAGTGAGGCTTAGGATTACTCTTAGGTTAGGGTTAGAGTAAGGTTTAGAGTTAGGTTTAGGGTTATTGTTAGGTTTAAAGTTAGGTTTAGGGTTATTGTTAGGATTAGGTTTAGGTTTAGGTTTAGGTTTAGGATTAGGGTTAGTGTTTGAGTTAAAGTTACTGTTAGGGTTAGGGTTTGTGTTAGAGTTAGTTATAGGATTTGTGTTAGGGTTAGGTTTAGTGTTAGTGTTAGGGTTAGGTTTAGTGTTAGTGTTAGGGTTAGGTTTAGGATTAGGGTTAGGTTAAGGTTAGAGTTATTGTTAGGGTGAGGTAAAGGTTGGGTTTAGGTTTAGTGATAGATTTAGGTTTAGTGTTAGTGATACATTAGGGATAGGATTAGAATTAGGGTTAGGGATAGGGTTAGGATTAGGGTTAGGTTTACAGTTAGGGTTAGAGTTATATTTAGGATTAGGTTTAGGGTTAGAATTATGGTTAGTGTTAGGGTTAGGGTTAGTGTAAGGGTTAAGGTAAGCTATAGGGTAAGGGTTAGAGTTAGGGCTAGGTTACATTTAAAATTAGTGTTAGTGTAGGTTTGGGGTTGGTTTACTGTTAGGGTTAATGTTAGGGATTAGGGTTAGGATTTGTCTTAGGGTTACAATTAGGATTATGCTTAAGCTTCCGATTACTTAAAATTAGGGTGAGGGTTAGGGTTAAGGTTAGGGTTAGTTTAGTTTTAAGGTTCAAGTTAGGGTTAGGGTTAGTGTTAGGGTTAGGATTAGGGTTAGGGTTAGGTTTAGTTTAGGGTTAGGGTTAGGGTTAGGGTTCGTGTTAGGTTTAAGTTTAGGGTTAGTGTCAGCTTTAGGTTTAAAATTAGGGTTAGGGTTAGGGTTATAGCTAGGTTTAGGGTTAGTGTTAGTATTAGGGTTAGGTTTAGGGTTACCTCATGTTTAGAATTAGGGTGAGGGTTAGAGTTAGGCTTAGGATTAGGGTTATTGTTAGGTTTAGTGGTAGGCTTAGGGTTAGGGTTAGTTTTAGGGTAATGGTTAGGGTTAGAGTTAAAGTTATGGTTAGTGTTAGTGTTAGGGTTAGTGTTAGGGTAAGGGTTAGGGTTGCTGTTAGGGTTAGAGTTAGGGTTAGGGTTATGGTTTGTGTCAGGATTAGAGTTATTCTTAGTGTTAGGGTTATGGCTACGGTTAGGGTTAGTGTTAGGGTTAAATTTTGGTTTAGGATTAGGGTTCAGTTTAAAGTTAGTATTAGTTTTAGGGTTAGGGTTAGTGTTAGTGTTAGAGTTAGGGCTAAATTCAGGCTAGGATTAGGTCTAGCATTTGTATTAGGGTTAGGCCTAGTTTTAGTTTTAGGAGTAGGTTTATGGTTAGGGTTAGTTTTAGAGGAAGACATGGGGATAGAGCTAGTTTTGGGGCTAGGTCAAAGGTTAGAATTTGGTTAGGGCTAGTGTTATGATTTTGTTTATTAATAAATAAGGCTAGTTTTAGGTCTAGGGTGAGGGCTAGTGTTTGTTTTATGGTTATGGCAAGAATTAGTGCTAGGGCTAGTGTCAGCTCTAGGCTTACGTTAGGGATACATTGAGGGTTAGATTTATTGCTAGGTCTATTGTAAGGGTTTGGTTTAGGATAAGTGTCACGTTTAGAGCTAGGGGTATTATTAGGGTAAGAATTAGGTTTCAGTTTTGGTTTAGGTTAGTGTTTAGGTTTAGAGTTTGAATTAGCATTAGGGTTTGGTTAGGGTTATGATATGTTTTGGTTTAGGGTTCATGTGATTTGTAGGGTAATTGATAGGGTTAGTGTTAGCAAAAGGGTTAGGGTTAGGCCTAGGGTTAGCCTTAGGGTTATGGTTGTGCTTAGGATAATGGATAGGGTTATGGCTAGGGTTATGGTTTGTATTAGGGCTAGAGTTAGGGTTAGGTCTAGGGTTAGGTTTAGGTTCAGGTTTAGGATATGGTTTAGAGTTTGTGCTAGGGTTAGCTCTAGGGCAAGGGTTAGGTATAGATTATAGTTACAGTTAGGGTCAAGGTAAGTGTTAAGGTTAGGGCTAGGGTTATCATTAGGTTTATTATATTGAATAGGGTTTGATTTCATGTTATCATTAGGTTTTGGCTTAAGTTTAGGATTAGGGATAGGCTTATGGTTAGGTTTAGGTAATGGTTAGGGTTTGAACAGGGGTTAGCTCTATGGCAAGGGTTAGGTTGGTGGCTATGTCTAGGGTTAGGGTTAGGGTAGATTTAGGGTAATGGCTAGGGTTATCATCAGGGTTAAGGTTTAGGGTTAGGGTAATGGGTAGGGTTAGAGCTAGGGTTAGGGCCAGGGTTAATATTAAGGTTAGGGTTAGAGTTAGGGTAATATGTAGGCGTAGAACTAGGGTTAGGGATAGCGTTAAGATTAGGATTAGGGCTAGGGTTTAGGTTAGGCTTAGTTTTAGGCCATGGGTTAGTGTTAGGTTTAGGTTAAGTTTAAGGGTTAGGGATTGAACCAATGTTTGGACTAGGATGAGGATTAGGGTTAGAGTCAGTGTGAGGGTTAGGGCTAGGGTTAGCAATAGCATTAGGGTTAGGGTTAGGGTAATGGATAGAGTTAGAGGTAGGTTTTGGCCTATGGTGATGGCTAGTTTCAGGGTTAGTGATATGCCTAGGTATAGTGTTAGGGCTACATATTTTGTTAGGATAAGCTTTAGAGCTAGGGTTTGTGTTAGGGTAAGTGTCAGTGTTCAGTATAGGGTTAAGTTTATTGTTGCGGCCAGCGTTAGGTGTATTGTTTGGTCTAGGGGTAGGGTTAGTGTTTGAGTTAGGTTAAGGGTTATTATTAGGTCTAGGACTAAGTTTTTGTTAGGGCTAGGCCTCGAGTTATCACTAGATAAAGGATTAATTGTAGGTCTAGGTCTAGTGTTAGGGTAAGGTTTATTTATAGGGTTACAGGTAGTGCCAATGTTAGGGGTCGGTTTAGGGTTAGGGTCAGGTTTATACCTATGGTTAGTGTTATGGTCAGAATAAGTGTCAGGGATAGGGTTAGGGTTTGGGATAGAGATATAGCTAGGTTGAGGATTAGGGTTAGAACTAGTAATAGAGTTAGGTTTTGTGTTAGGCTAAGAATTAGGTTTAGGACTATGGTAGCTTTAGGGTCACAGTTTGGCTTAGGGTAAGGGATAGGGTTAGC
The DNA here is from genome assembly GCF_021218885.2 of Marmota monax. Lineage (NCBI taxonomy): Eukaryota > Metazoa > Chordata > Mammalia > Rodentia > Sciuridae > Marmota > Marmota monax. The sequence goes on along the minus strand of NW_026695117.1, from coordinate 47,221 downwards.
ATTAGTGTTAGGGCTAAGGTTAGGGTTAGGGTTAGGGCTAGGATTAGGTTTAGGGTTAGAGTTAAAGCTAGGGTTAGAGCTTGGATTAGGGCTAGGCTATGTTTGGTGTTAGCTTTAGGGCTATGGCTAATGTAAGAACTAGGGTTATGATTAAGGCTAATTTTAGGGTTACGGTTAGGGCTAAGTCTAGTTTTATGGTTAGGTTTAAGTTCAGGGTGATATTTTGAGCTAGGGTTAGTGTTAGGTTCAGAGTCAGGGTCAGGGTTAGTTTTAGGGTTGGGGATAGGACTAAAAATATGGGTAGGCTTAGGGCTAAATGTAGGGTTAGAATTTGGTTTAGGTTAAGGTTTAAGGTTAGTTCTATGGCTCATTATGTTTTAGGGCTAAGGCTAAAGTTAAGGGTAGTTTTACGATTAATGTTAGTGTTATTGCTAGTGATATGGTGAGTATAGGCTTAGGGGTACATTTCGAGTTATGGTTAATTCTAGGGCTAGGGCTATGGCTAGAGTTAGGGCTAAGGTTATGTCTAGTTTTGGGGTTATGGTAAGGGATAGGGTTAGAAGTAGGAATAGAGCTAGGGCGATAGTTAGAGTTAGTATTAAGGCTAGGGTTAGTGTTAAGTTTAGGGCTAAATTAGGGCTAGGAATATGTCTAGGATTGGTGTTAGGGTTAGGCCTAGGGTAAGGGCTATGTTTAAGATTAGGTTTACTAATAAGTTTAGGAGAAGGGATGGGGTTATAGCTAGGTTTAGGGTTAGGGTGATGATTAGAATTAGGTTTAGGTCTAGGGTTAGGTTTGTGTTAGAATTAAGGCTAGATTTGGGGTTAGGATGAGGGCTAGGGTTTGTGTTAGGGATAGGGCAAGTTTTAGGTATAGGGTTAATGTCAGGTTTAGGGTTAGAGCTAGGGATAGTTATTGGGTTAGGTTCATGGCTAGGTCTAATATTAGGTTTAGGGTAAGGCCCAGGTTAAGGGTAAGGTGTGTTTTTAGGGGCAGGTTCAGGTTTCAGGTTTGTGTTAGGTTAAATATTAGGGTTAAGGCTCAAATTAGTGTTAGGGTTAGAATTAGGGTTAGGTTTATGGGTAGGTTTGTGTTTAGGATTCAGGGTAAGATTAGAATAATTGGTGGGATTAGGGTTAGGCCTAGGGTTAGCATTTAGGTTAAGGATATTGTTAGGGTAATGAATAGCATTAGAGCTAGTGTTAGGGCTAGGGTTTAGAATACTATTAGGGCTAGAGTTATAGTTAGGGATAGGGCTAGGGTTAGGGTTTGGATTAGGTTTAGGGTACAGGTTAGGTTTTGAGCTAGGGTTAGTGCTAGGGTGACTGTTAAGTTTTGGATTATGTCTGAGGTTAGATTTATGGTTAAGGTTAGTGTTAGTTTTAGGGTTAGAGCTAAGGTTATCTTTAGAATTAGGTTAATGGATAGGGTTAGATGTCGGATTAGGGTTAGTGGTAGCTTTAGGTTTAGGGTTAGTGTTAAGGTTAGGGCTAAGATTATCTTTTGAGTTAGGGAAATATATAGGGTTAGATGTCAGGATAGGGTAAAGAATAGTTTTATGTTTAGGGTTAGTGTTAGGGTTTGGGCTAGGGTTAGTGTTAGAGACAGGGTTAGGGTTTTACCTAGGGTTAAGGGTATGATGAGGGTTAGTTTTAGGGTTAGGTCTAGGATTAGGTTTACAATTAGGATTAGAGCTAGGGTTATCATTAGGGTTAAAGTTCGGTTTAGGGTAATGGATAATTTTAGAGATAGTAGGAGTGCTAGTGTTAACATTATGATTAGGGCTAGGGTTAGCATTAGGTTTAAGACTAGGCTAGGGTTATGTTTAGGGTTCGGTTTTGGGTTTTATCTTTGGTTAGGTTTAAGGAGAGGGTTAAGGTTAGCGTGAAAGTTAGACATAAGGTAAGGGATAAGGTTAGGTTAGGGTTAGGGTTATGCTTTGGGCTAGATTTAGGCCTAGGATTATGGCTAGGTTTTGTGTTAGGTTTAGAGGTATTTTTAGTGCTATGGTAATGTAAGGGTTATGTTTACAGTTATGGCTAGGTCTAGTGTTAGGTTTAGGTTTTGGTTAGGGTCAGTTTTATAGCTAGAGTTAGTGTTAGTGTCAGGGTCTGTGTTTGGATTAGGGTTAGGGTTACGGCTAGAGCCAGAATTAGGATCGGTTAGGTCTAGAGGTAAGGTTAGTGTTTGGCTTTGGCTAAGGGTTATCATTAGAGCTAGGGCTAGTTTTGTGTTTAGGTCTTGGTTAAAGATATGGCTAGATTTATGATTAGGTTTATTCTAGGGCTAGTGTTAGGGTTAGGTTTAGATATACGGTTATGGTAGGGCTAGTGTTAGGGTTTGGTTTAGGTTCAGGATCAGAATAAGGGTGAGGGTTGGGGTTAGAATTTGGGTTATGGTTATAACAAGAATGAGGGCTAGGGTTAGGACTAGTTATACGGTTAGGGTTTGGGTTAGACTAAGGATTAGTTTTAGGACTAGGGTTAGCATTATGGTTGGGGTTTGACTATGGAAAAGTATAAGGTTAGAGCTAAGGTTAGAGCTAGGGTTCAGGTTAGGGTTATGGCTATGTTAGGGTTAGGGTTAGGGTGAAAGCTAGGGTTAGTTATCAGAATTTGGCTAGTTTTGGTTAGCATTAGTTTTAAGTTTATGGCTAATATATGATCTAGGGTTATGATTAGAACTGATTTTAGAATTAGAGTTATGACCAGGTCTAGTGTTAGGTTAAGGTTTAGTTTTAAGGTGATGTTTAGAGGTAGGGTTAGTGTTAATGTCAGAGACAGGTTTAGGAGTAGATTTAGGGTTAAGATTAGGACTCAAATTAGGGCTAGGCTTAGGGCTAGATATAAGGTTATGGCTTGGTTTAGGTAAAAGTTTAGGGTTAGTGTAATGGATCAGGTTTGTTTTAGGGGTAAGTCTATGTTTAGGGCTAGTTTTAGGATTAGCGTTAGGATTAGGGCTAGTGTTAGTATTAGGTTTAGATGTAGAATTAGGGTTAGATTTAGAGTTAGGTTTAGATGTAGGGTTAGGGGAAGGTGTAAGTTTAGGGCTAGTGTTATTCTAGGCTATGTCTAAGAATAAGGTTACAGTAAGTGACAGGGTTAAAATTAGGGTTAGGTCCAGAGCAACAGTTATACTTAGTCTTAAAGCTAGGATTAGGGTTAGGTTTAGGATTTGAGCTAGGCTTTGTGTTAGGGTTAGTCCTAGGGTTAAGGTTAGGGCTAGGTTTAGTGTTAGGGTTAGGGTTAGGGTTAGGTTTAGGGTAAACAATGGGGTTATAACTAGGTTTAGGGCTAGGAAAAGGGTTAGAATTAGGGTTTGGTATATGATTAAGGCTAGGTTTTGGGCTAGGATGAGAGCTAGTGTTCATGTTAGGGTTAGGGCTAGGATTAGGGCTAGGGCTAATGTCAGGTCTAGGGTTACAGTTAGAGATATGTTTCAGTTTAGGTTTATGATTAGGTCTCGTTTAATGGTTAGATTTAGGGTAAGGGTCAAGTTTACAGCTATGTGTATTAATAGGGTAACTGTACAGCTTAAGGTTTGGTTTAGGTTAAGGTTTAGGTTTAGGGCTTGAATTAGCATTAGGGTTAGAGTTAGGGTTAGAGTAATGAATAGGCTTAGGTTTAGGGTTCAAGTTAGTTTTAGGGCAATGGAATGGTTTAGGGATTGTGATAGGGTTAGGGTTAAGCCTAGGGTTAGCATTAGGATTAGGATCATGGTTAGGGTAATGGATAGAATTAGAGCTAGGGTTATGGCTAGGGTTAACATTAGGATTAGGGCTAGGATTAGGGTAGTTGATATAATTAGAGCTATGGTTAGGGCTATGAATAATCTTAGGATTAGGCCTAGTGTTAGGTTTGGTTTTGGGACAGGGCTAGGGTTATGTTAAGGATAAAGGTTAGGCTTTCAGCTAGGGTTGTGTCTAAAGTGAGGCTTAGGGTAAGGGTTAGGGCTAGGCTTAGGTTTAGGGTTACACTTAGGGCTATGTTCAGGCCTAAAATTCGGTCTAGGTTTTGTGTTAGTTTAGGCATAGGGTTAGGGCCATGGGTAATGTAAGAGCTAGGGTTATGATTAGCTCTAGTTTTAGGGTTAGGGTTATGGATAGGTCTAGTGTTAGAATGAGATTTTTGTTTAGTGTGAGCTTTGGAGCTAGGATTATGTTAGGGTCAGGGCCAGTGTTCAGGTTAGAGTTAGTGTTGGGTTTAGTGCCAGAATTAGGACTAGGGTTAGGTCTATATGTAGGGTTAGTGTTTGGGTTAGGTTAAGGGTTATTGTTAGGCCTAGGGGTAGGTTGGTGTTCACCTCTAGGGCTAGAGATATGGCTAGATTAAGGATTAGGTTTAAGTCTAGGGCTAGTGTTAGGTTTAGGATTAAGTATATGATTACTGGTAGGTATAATGTTAGGGTTCGGTTTTGGATTAGGGTCAGGTTTATAACTGCGATTAGTGTTAGGGTCAGAATAAGTGTCAGGGCTAGGGTTAGTGTTAGGTTTAGGCCTAGGTTTAGGGTTAGAGTTAGGGTTATGTTTAGTTTAAAGGAATAGGTTATAGCAAGATTGAGGGCTTGGGTTAGTATTAGGGTTAGGACCAGGGTTATGGTTAAGGTTATGATAAAGGCTAGGGTTTAGGGCTAGGGGTTCATTAGAGTTATGATTAAGGCTAGGTTTAGGGCTAGGATGAGGGATAGGATTTGTGTTAGGGTTAGTGCTAGGATTAGTGTTAGAGTCAATGTCAGGTCTAGGGTTATGGTTAGAGATAGTTTTAGGATTAGGTTTATGGCTATGTTTAGTGTAAGTGTTAGGTGTTTAGATAGTTGTCAAATGTAGAGCTAGGGGTATTATTAGGGTCAAGGTCAGGTTTAGGGTTTTGTTTAGGTTAGGGTTTAGGGTAGACTTCAAATTAGAAGGATTTGGATTAGGGTAATGATAGGGTTTGGTTTAGTGTTCAGGTTATATTTAGCATAATGGATAGGGTTACAGTTAGGGATAGGGTTAGATTTAGGCCTAGGGTTAGCATTATAATTAGGGTTATGTTTAGGGTAATTGATAGGGTTAGAGCTAAATTTACGTCTAGGGTTATGGATAGGATTATGGCTAGGGTTAGGATTAGGGTTATGGGTTTGTTTTGTGTTAAGTTTATGGCTAGAATTATGGCTAGGGCAAATGTCAGGTCTAGGATTATGGCTAGGGATAGTTTTAGGGTTAGGTTTATGGCTACGTATAGTGTAAGGGTTAGGTTTAGGGATAGGGTCAGGATTGGAGCTAGGTATATTATCATGGGGAGGGGCAGAGTTAGAATTTGGGTTGGGTTAAAGTTTAGGGTTAGGGCTTGAATTAGCATTAAGGTTAGAGTTAGGGGGCAATGATAGGGTTAGGTTTAGAATTCAGGTTAGGTTTTGGTTAATGAAATTGGTTAGGGTTAGGGATAAGTTTAGGGTTAGGCCTAGGGTTATCATTAGAGTTATGGTTATAATTAGGGTAATGGATAGGGTTACAGCTAGTGATAGGGCTAGGGTTATGGTTAGAATTCTGGCTAGAGTTAGGGTAAAGTTTAGGGCTAAACTAAACTCTAACCCTAACCCAATCCCTAACCCTAACTTTATACAAATACAAATTGTTTCTGTCAGCAAAGAATTGAACTGAGAAGGCCAAAATCTGGGGAACATCTTAAGGCTAGGTAAAAATGTATCCTGCCCAGTATCAAAAAAAATTGAACAAGACAAACTCAAACCCTAACACTAGACCTAACTCTAACTTAACCTCTTTAGAGAACCTTTGATCATAGAAGTCTCAAAGATGAGGAGCCTAGTGGGGCAAGCTAACAGATGAACCCTGCCCAGTATGAAAGAATTCTGACCAAATGATTGTGGGAGGTAGTTCAGTACATGCATTTTTTCCTGTCGTCTCCTAAAATGCCCTCACAGTGCTGTTTTTGCATGCCTCATATTTGGGATGCTTTCACAATGATAAAACCAGTGTGTCCTCACAGAGAACTGATTGAGGGTGTGAAGTTTCAAGCAGCTAGCTTGAAACTAGATTTCCAGCTCCATTTCCATTTACTCATATAGGTCAAAATGAAGTGAAATCTTAAAAAAAAAAAAAAAAAAAAACTGAAATACTGAAGCAAACCAGTGAACATAGAAGGCCCAAACCAGAGGAAGATATTAAGGATAGGTAAAAGATAAACCCTGCCTAGTATCAAAGAAATTTGAACTACTGTAAACCTAACACTAGATCTATCCTTATTCCTAACCCTACAGCTCACCCTAGCCTGTTTAGAGAACCTTTGATCATAGAAGTCCCAAACTCATGGAGCCTAGTGGGGCAAGCTAACAGATGAATCCTTCACAATATCAAAGAAATCTAAGCAAATAATTGGGGGAAGTGTTTCAGTATATGCATATTTCCTTTATTTCTCCAAAAGTGCTCTGAAATAAAGTTGCTTTGCATGTTTCAGCTGAAGGGGGCAACATTCACAAGGAACAAACCAGAGAGTGCCCACAGAGAATTGATTGTGTGCAGTTTCAAGCAGCTAGCACCAACCCTGTTTGATTTCATGCTCCGTTTCTCTTCAACAAAATAGTTCAAAATTAAGTGAAACCTTAAAATACAAACTGTTCCTGACAGCAAACCATTGAACCGAGAAGGCCCAAACCAAGGAACATTGTGAGGCTAGGTAAAATATAAATCCTGCCCAGTATCAAAGATACATGACTCTAACCCTAATGCTAGGTTTAAACATAGCCCTTAGCCTAAACATAAAAAAACCCTAATCTGTTTAGAGAAACTGTTATCATAGAAGTCCCAAATTAAATGAGCCTAGTGAGGCAAGCTAACAGATGAATCCTGTGCAGTATCAAAGAAATCTGACCAAATAATTTGGGGAGGTAGTTCAGTACATGTATATTTCCCTGTTGTCTCCAACAGTACTTTTGGATAAATATGTTTTTGAATGCTTCAGCTTTGGGATAGAATTACGGTAGTTTTAGGGTTAGAGTTAAGGTTAGGGCTAGGATTATCATTAGGGTTAGGGTTAGATTTAAGTTTAGGTTTAAGGTTAGGGCTATGGTTATGTTTAGGTTTATGGTAAGGGTTAGGTTTTGAGCTAGGGTTAGGGTTATAGCGAGTGTTAGTTTTAGGGTTAGGTCTAGGTTTAGTTTTCTGGTTAGGGTTATGGTTAGGGTTAAGGCTAGGGTTACCAATAGGTTTAGGGTTAGGTTTAGTGTATTTTGTAGATTTAGAGCCAGGGTTAGGGCTAGGGTTAAGGTTAGGATTAGGGCTAGGGTTAGGTTTAGATTTATGGATATTTCTAGGTTTATGTTTATGGTAAGTGTTAGGCTTTGAGCTCGGGTTGGGAGTAAGGCTAGGGTTAAATTAAGATTAGGGCTAGGGTTAGGGTTAGGGTTATGCTTAGGGCTAGGTTAAGGCCTAAGATTAGCTGTAGGTTTTGTGTTAGGTTTAGGCCTAGGGTTAGGGCTGTGATTAATGTAAGAACTAGGGATATGAGTAGGGCTAGTTTTAGGGTTAGGGTTATGGCTAGGTCTAGTGTTAGGTTTATATTTTCGGTTAGGGTCAGGTTTAGAGGTAGGTTTACTGTTAAAGGCTGGTCAGTGTTCAGGTTAGAGTTAGAGTTAGAGTTAGGGTTATAGCCAGAATTAGGACTAGGTTTAGGTCTAGGTGTAGGGGTAGTGTTTGGGTTAGGGTAAGGGTTATTGTTAGGGCTAGGACTAGGTTGTTGTTTAGGTCTAGGTCTAGAGTTAAGGCTAGATTTAGGATTAGATTTAGATCTAAGGCTAGTGGTAGAGTTTGGTTTAGGAATAAGTTTATCGGTAGTGCCAGTGTTAGAGTTTGGTCTAGGGTTAGAGTCAGGTTTAGACCTAAGTTTAGCGTTAGGGTCAGAAAAAGTGTCAGGGTTAGCGTTAGAGTTTGGGATAGGATTAGAGCTAACATGAGGCCTAAGTTTAGAACTACTAATGGGGTTATGATTTCGGTTAGCCTAAGGATTAGGGATAGGTCTAGGGTTACCATTAGGGTTAGGGTTTTGCTTAGGGTAAGGGATAAGGTTAGATCTAGGGTTAGGGTTACAGTTAGGATTAGGGTTAAAGCTAGGTTTAGAGGTTGGATTAGGGCTTGTTTTGTGGAAGGGTTAGGGCTAGGGTTAGGGCATTTGCTAATGTTAGAACTAGGGTTACAATTAGGGTTAGTTTTAGGGGTATGTCTAGTGTGTTAGGGTTAGGTTTAAGGTTAGGATGATATTTAGAGCTAGGGTTAGTGTTAGGATATGAATCATGGTCAGGGTTAGGTTTAGGACTCGAATTAGCGATAGGGTTACTGTTAGGATTTTGTTTAAGTTTAGGATGGGGTATAGAGATAGGGTGAGCATTAGGATACGAGTCTGTGTCAGGGTTACTTTTAAGGTTTGGGTTAGGAATCGAATTTAGGGCTAGGGTTAGGTCTAGATGTAGTGTTACTGTGTCTTATGTTAATGTTTAGGGTTAGGGCTATTGCTTGGTTTTGTTTTACTTCTAGGGTTAGGGTTAGTGCTAATTTTATGATTAGTGTTATGGTTAGGGCTAGTGTTAGTGTTAGGCTTAAGCTTAGGTTTAAGGTTAGATTTAGAGTTAGGGTTATATCTAGGTTTAGGGTTAGGACTGAGGTAAGGACAAGGGTTAGGGCTAGAGTCAGATTATGGTATGTAATAGGATTAGAACTAGGGATAGCGCTAGTGTGATTTAGAGTTAGTCTTAGGGCTTGGGTTAGGGAAATGGATAAATTAGGGCTAGGATTAGATCTATGATTAGTGTTCAGCTTAAATATAGAGTAGGGTCTGAGTTAGTATTAAGTTTAGTTAAAGAGAGAATGTTATAGCTAAGTTTAGTGGTAGGGTGATATTTAGAATTAGGGTTAGAACTTGGGATATGGTTAGGGTTATGATTAAGGCTAGGTTTAGTGCTGGGATGAGGGCTAGTGTTTGGTTTAGATTTAGGGCTAGGATTTGGGGTACGGCTAATTTCAGGTCTAGAATTATGTTTAAAGATAATTTTATGTTTAGAATTATGGCTACGTCTAGTGTAGCGGTTAGGTTTAGGGGTAGGGCCAGGATTAGGGCTAGGGGTATTTTTATGGACAAGGTCTAGGTTAAGGTTTGGGATAGGTTAAGGTCTAAATTTAGGGATTGAATTAGCATTAAGTTTAGGGTGAGAGTAATGATAGGGTCAGTATTAGGGCCCAGGTTAGGTTTAGGGTTATGGATAGAAATAGGATTAGAGATAGCTTTAGGTTTAGACCTAGGGTTAGCATTAGGGTTAGGGTTATGTTTATGATAATGGATAGGGTTAAACTAGGGTTGGGGCTAGGGTTATGGTTATGATTAGGTCTAGGGTTATGATTAGGGCTTGGGTTAGGTTTAAAGCTCAGGATAGGGCTCAGATTATGGCCAGGTTTCAGGTTAAGTTAGTGCTAGGGTTAGGGTTATGGTTAATGTAAGTACTAGAGTTACATTTAGGGCTAATTTTACGATTAAGGTTAGGGCTAGATTGAGTGTTAGGGTTAGGTTTAAGGTCAGGGTGATGTTTAGAGCTAGGGTTAATATTAGTATCTGAGTCAGGTCAGAGTTAGTTTTAAGGTTTGATTAAAACTCAAATTAGGTCTAGGGTTGGGGTAGGTGTATAGTTAGGGTTTCGTTTAGTTTAAGGATTAGTGTTAGAGCTATTGCTCAGTTTTGTTTTAGGCTAGGGCTAGGGTTAGGGCTAGTTTTAGGATTAGTGTTAGGCTTAGGGCTAGTGTTTAGGTTAGGCTTAGGCTTCAGATTAGGGTTAGATTTAGAGATAGGTGTTGATCTAAGGTTAGTGCTAGGGCTAAGTGTAGGGCAATTGTTAGGACAATGGTTAGGGCTGGGTTATGTTTATGGTAAGCAATAGGGTTAGAACTAGTGATAGGGCTAGTGTCAGAGTTAGCTCATCTTATCCTAGGTTTAGGGTTATGGTTAGGGATAGGGCTAAATTAGGGCTAGGGTTAGTGTTAGGTTTAGGCCTAGGTTTAGGGTTAGAGTTAGGGTTATGTTTAGTTTAAAGGAATGGGTTATAGCAATATTGAGGGCTTGGGTTAGGATTAGGGTTAGGCCCAGGGTTATGGTTAAGGTTATGATAAAGGCTAGGGTTTAGGGCTAGGATGAGGGCTAGTGTTTGTATAATGTTTAGGGCTAGTATTAGGTCTAGGTCTAATGTCAGGTCTAGGGTTGCAATTAGGGATACATTTAGTGTTAGGTTTATGGCTTGGTTCAGTGTAAGGGTTAGGTTTAGGGTAAGGGTCAGTTTTAGAGCTAAGGATATTATTAGGGTCAGAATCAAGGTTAGGGTTTGGGTTAGGTTAGTGTTTACATTTAGGGCTCAAATTAGCATTAGATTTAGTGTTAGGGTAATGACAGGGTTAGGTTTAGGGTTTAGTTGTGGTTTAGTGTAATGGGTAGGGTTAGGGTTAGGCCTATGGTTAGCGTAAGGGTTAGGTTTATCATTAGGGTATTGGATAGAGTTAGACCTAACTTTAGGTCTAGGGTTATGTATAGAACTAGGGATTTTGTTTGGGTTAGTGTTAGGTTTAAGTTAAGGGTTAAAGCTAGGATAAGGACTCTGATTAAGGCTAGGTTTTCAGTTAGGGTTAGGGCTAGGGTTAAGACTATGGCTAATGTACAAAGTAAGGTTATGATTAGCACTGGTTATAAGGTTAGGGTTAAGGCTAGGTCTAGTGTTAGGGTTAGATTTATGGTTACAATGATTTTAGAGCTAGGTTTAATGTTAGGGTCAGAGTCAGGGTGAGGGTTAGTTTTCAGGTTAGGACTAGAATTAGGGATAGGGTTATGGATAGGGTTAGGGTAGTTGTAAGGTTAGGGTTTGGTTTAGGTAAAGGGTTAAGATTAGGGCTATAACTCGGTTTTGTTTTAGGGCTAGGGCTAGAGTTAGGGATAAGATTAGGTCTAGGTTTAGGCTAATGGTAAGGAAAAATGTTAGAACTACCCTATAAGTCTAAAATAAGAGTTATAGTTAGTCTTAGGGCTAGGGTTATGTTTAGTGTTAGGGATAGGGCTAAGTTAGGTCTGGGATTATGGCAAGTGTTAATGTTAGATTTAGGCCTAGGGTTAGGGCTAGGTTTAGTGTTAGGGTTTGGATTAAGGTTAGGTTTAGGATAAGGGATGAGTTTATACCTAGTTTTAGTGTAGGGTGAAGGTTAGGGTTAGGGTTAGGGTTAGGGTTATGATGAAGGCGAGGATTATGTCTAGGATGTGGGTTAAGGTTTGTGTTAGGGTTAGGACTAGGATTAGAGCTAGGGCTAATATCAGGTCTACGGTTAGAGTTAGGGATAGTTTTAGGGTTAGGTTTATATCTAGGTCTATTTTAAGGGTTAGGTTTATGGTTAGGGTCAGGTTTAGAGCTAGGGGTATTATTAGGGTCAGGGTAAGGGTTTAGGTTAGGTTATGGTTTATTTTTAGGGCTTGAATTAACATTAGGTTTATTGATAGGTTAACGATAGTTTTAGGTTTAGGGTTCAAGTTAGGTGTAGGGTAATAGATAGGGTTAGGGATGGGCATAGGATTAGGGTTTGGCCTAGGGTTAGCATAAGGGTTAGGGTTATCCTTAGGGAAATGCATAGGGTTAGAGCTAGGGTTAGGGCTAGGTTTATGCTTAGGATTGGATCTAAGGTTAGGCTTAGGCTTAGGGTTAGCGCTATGATTAGCATTAGGGTTAGCTTTAGAGTGAAAGATAGGGTAGGGATTGAATTAGGGCTAAGTTTTGCAATAGGTTAGGGCTATGGCTAAATTAAGATCGTGTTATGATTAGGGCTAGTTTTAGGGTTAATGTTACGGCTAGGTATAGTTTCAGGGCTAGGGTGATATTTAGAGCTAGGGTTAATGTCATGGTCAATGTTCAGATTAGGATTACGGTTAGAATTAAAGCCAGAATTAGGTCTAAGGTTAGGTCTAGAGGAAGAGTTAGTGTTTGACTTAGGCTAAGGGTTGCTATTAGGGCCAGGTCTAGGTTTTTCTTTAGGTCTAGGGCTAGAGTTATGGCTAGATTTAGGATTAGGTTTAGGTCTAGGGCTAGTGTTAGAGTTTGGTTTAGGGTTAGGTTCAGGTTTAGACCTATGATTAGTGTTAGGGTCAGAATAAGGTTCAGGGTTAGGGTTAGGGTTTGGGTTATGGTTAGAGCTAGAATGAGGGCTAGAGTTAGGACTAGTAATAGGAGTAATTTGGGGGTTAGGTTAAGTGTTAGGGTTAGAATTAATATTAGAATTAGAGTTAGGGTTTGGTTTAGGGTAAGGGATAGAGGTAGAGCTAAGTTTAGGGCTAGGGTTAGGGTGAAAGCTAGGTTTAGAACTCAGAGTAGGGCTAGTTTTTGTGTTTGGATTAGGGCTAGGGTTAGAGTAACAGCTAATATAAGAACTAGGGTTACAATTAGGGTTAATTTTAGGGTTATGATTACGAGTTAGACCTCTATTGTTAGGATTATGTTTAAGGCTAGGGTGATACTTAGAGATAGTGGTAGTGTTAGGTTAGTAGTCAGGGTCAGGGTTAATTTTAAGGTTAAGTTTAGGACTCAAATTACAGCTAGCATTTCTGTAAGTGTTTGGTTTAAGGTTAGGATGCTGTTTAGAGCTAGGGTGAGTGTTAGGATATGAGTCAGAGTCAAGGTTAGTATTCAGGTTAAGGTTGGACTCGAATTAGGGCTAGGGTTAAGTCTAGGTGTAGTATTAGGATTTGATTTAAGTTAAGGTTTAGTATTAGGGCTATTGCTTGGTTTTGATTTACTTCTAGGGTCAGGATTAGGGCTAGTTTTATGAGTAGTGTTAGGGTTAGGTCTAGTGTTTATGTTAGGCTTAGGCTTAAGGTTAGTGTTAGATTTAGATTTAGGGATAGATCTAGGGTTATGGCTAGGAATAAGGAAAGGGCAAGGTTTATGGCTAGGGTTAGAGCTAGGTTTATGGTTACGGTAATAGATAGGGTTAGAACTAGGGATAGGGCTAGTGTGAAATTTAGAGTTAGTCTTAGGGTAGGGTTAGGGTTAGGGACAGGGTTAAATTAGGGCTAGAATTAGTGCTAGGGTTATTGTTCAGCTTAGGCCTAGCATTAGGTTTAGGGTTAGGGTTAAGTTTAGGGTAAGGATTGGCATTATAGCTAGGTTTAGAGGTTGGGTGAGGGTTAGAATTAGGGTTAGGCCTATGGTTAGGGTTAGGGTTATGATTAAGGCTGGTATTAGGTCTAGGATGAGGGCTAGGTTTTGTTTCAGGGTAGGGCTAGGATTAGGGCTAGGACTAATATCAGGTCTAGGGTTATGGTTAAAGATAGAATTAGGGTGAGGTTTATGGATATAGGTAGTGTAAGGGCTATGTTTAGTTTTAGGTAAGGTTTAGAGCCAGGGGTATTATTAGGATTAGGGCCTTGGTTAGGGTTTGGGATAGGCTATGGTATAAATTTAGGGCTTGAATTAGCTTAAGATTAGGGTTAGGTTAATGATAGGTGAGGTTTAGGGTTTAGGTTTGGTTTAGGGTAATGGATAGGGTTAGGATTAGGGATAGGGTTAGTTTTAGGCCTAAGGTTATCATTAGTGTTAGGGTTATAGTTATGGCGATAGATAGGGTTAGAGCTAGGGTTACGGCTAGGGTTATGGTTCTGATTAGGACTAGGGTTAGGGTTAGTGTTAGGGTAAAAGCTTGGGTTAGGTCTTGAACTAGGGCTAGGTTTTTTGTTAAGTTAGTGCTAGGTTTAGGTTATGGCTATTGTAAGTACCAGGGTTACATTTAAAGCTAAATTTAGGTTTAGAGTTGGGGCTAGGTCTAGGGTTAGGTTTAGATTTAGGGTTAGGGTGATCTTTAGAGGTAGGGTTAGTGTTATGGTCGGATTCAGGGTCAGGGTTAGTTTTTGGTTCAGCTTAAAACTCTAATTAGAGCCAAGTTTAGGATTCGGCTTAGAGTTTGCTTTAAGTTAAAGGTTAGATTTAGTGCTATATCTGGGATTTGTTTTAGGGCTAGGGCTAGGATTAGGCATAGTTTTAGGATTAGCATTAAGGTTAGGCTAGTTTTAGGTTTAGGTTTAGGCTTAGGGTTAAAGTTAGATTTAGAGTTAGAGTTAGATTTATGTTAGGGCTAGGACTAAGGATACGGCTAGGGTTAGGGCTAGGATTATTATTCCCGGTAAGTTATAGGTTTAAAACTAGGGATAGGGCAAGGGTGAGAGTTAGAGTTAGTCTTAGGTCTAGGGTTAGGGCTAAGGTTAGGGATAGGTGTAAATTAGGGGTAAGCTTAGGGCTAGGTTAGGGATAAGATTAGGCTAGGGTTAATGTTAGAGTTAGGGCTAAGGATAGGGTCAGGGTTAGGATTAAAGCTAGGTTTAGGGCTAGAATAAGTCCTGGGTTTTTTGTTAGGGTTAGAGTTAGGATTAGGGCTAGTGCTAATGTCAGGTCTAAAGTTACGGTTGGGGATAGATTTAGAATGTTTTATGGCTAGGTCTAGTGTAATGGTTAGGTTTAGGGTAAGGGTCAGGTTTAGAGCTAGGGGAATTATTAGGGTAAGGTTCAGGGTTAGAGTTTGTTTGAGGTTAGGGTTTAGGGTTAGGGCTCTAATTAGCTTTAGGGTCAGGGTTAAGGTAATGATAGGTTTTTGTTAAGGGTTCAGTTTAGGTTTAGGGTAATTGATAAGATTAGAGTTAGCATTAGGGTCAGGGTTATGGTTAGGATAATGGATAGGGTTAGAGATAAGCTTAGGGCTAGGTTTATGGTTAGAAATAAGTCTTGAGTTATGGTTAGGGTTAGGGTTAGATCCAGGGTTAGGGTTTGGGTTATGTTTAGTGAAAGAGTTGAGTTTTGAGTTAGGTTTAGGGTTAGGTCTAGGGATAAGATTACAGTATGATTAGGGTTAGGGTTAGGATTAGGGCTATGGCCATCTTTTAGGGGTAGTGTTAGGGTTAGGGTAGTGGATAGTATTAGATGTAGGTTTAGGTTTATGGTTATAGTTAGATTGAGGTTTAGGCTTAGGGTTAGGGCTAAGGTTATGGTTAGTTTTATGATAAGGGTTAGGTTTTGAGCTAGGGTTAGGTCTATAGTGAGGGTGAGGTTTAGGGTGAGGTCTAGGATTAGTTTTTTGGTTAGGTTTAGGATTAGGGTTCGGCCTAGGGTTATCAATAGAGTTAGGGTTATATTTAGGGTAATGGGTATCTTTAGACGTAGGTTTAGTGCTAGAGTTAAGGTTAGGATTAGGGCTAGGGTTAGAGTTAGATTTAGGGATAGGTGTAGGTTTATATTTAGGGTAAGGATTAGGTTTTGAGCCAGGGTTCAAACTAAGACGAGGGTTAGGGTAGGGTTAGGGCTACGGTTTGTGTTAGGGTTATGCCTATGGCTAGGTTAAGGCCTAGGATAAGATCTAGGTTTTGTGTTGGGTTTAGATCTAGGATTAAGGCTATGGGTAATATAAGAGATAGGGTTATGATTAGGGCTAGTATTAGGGTTAGAGTTATGGCTAGGTCTAGTGTTAGGTTTAGATGTTGGTTAGGCTTAGAGATAGGTTTACTGTTAAAGGCAAGGTCAGTGTTCAGGTTAGAGTTAGGGTTAGGGTGAAAGCCAGAATTAGGACAAGGTTAGTTTTAGGGGTGGGGTTAGTGTTTGTTTTAGGTTAAGGGTTATTGTTAGGGCTAGGACTAAGTTTTGTTTAGGTCTAGGGCTAGAGTTATTGCTAGATTTAGGATTTGGTTTAGGTTTAGTGCTAGTGTTCAGGTGAGGTTTAGGTATAAGGTTACTATAAGTCTTGTTTCAGGGTTTGGTTTAGGGTTAGGTTCAGGTTTAGACCTATAATTAGTGTTAGTGTCAGAATAAGGGTGAAGGTTTGGGTTAGGTTTGGGGTTAGAATTAGATCTAGAATGAGTGCTTGTGTTAGGACTAGAAATAGGGTTAGGCTAAGGATTAGGATTAGGACTAGGGTTAGCATTGTTGATATGGTTTGGCTAAGAGTAAGGGATACGGTTAGGGCTAGGTTTAGGATAGAGTTAGGGTTAGTGTTAAATCTAATGTTAGGGCTCAGATTAGGGCTATTTTGTGTTAGGGTTAAGGCTAGAGTTAGGGCTCAGGCCAATGTAAGAACTATGTTTATGATTAGGGTTAGTTTTAGGGATGGGATTTGGGCTGGTCTAGTGCCAGCATTAGCTTTAGGGTTAGGGCAATATTTACAGCTATGATTAGTTTTAGGCCTAGGACTTGAATTAGAGCTAGGGTTATTGCTAGTTGTAGGATTAGGGTTTGGTTTAGGTTAAGGTTTTTGTTGGAGCAATGGCTTGATTTTGTTTTAGGGCTAGGACTAGGGTTAGGGCTAGTTTTAGGATTAGCAATGGTATTAGGGCTAGTGGTAGGGTAAGGTTTAGGCTTAAGTTTAGGTTTAGATTTAGAGTTATGGTTAGATCTAGGGTGAGGTCTATGGCTACGATGAGGGCTAAGGTTAGGGCTAAGGTAACGGATAGGGTTAGAAATAAAAATAGGGCTAGGGTGAGAGTGAGTTAGTCTTAGGACTAGGGTTAGGGGTAGGGTTAGGGTTAGGGCTAAATTAGGGCTAAGATTAGCGTTAGAGTTAGTGTTTGTTAGGCCTGTGGTTAAGGTAGGGTTAGTGTTTGTGTAATTGTTAGGGTTGGTTTTAGGGGATGTGATGGGCTTATAGTTAAGTTCAGGGCTCAGTCGACCGTTAAAATTAGGGATAGAGCCAGGGTGAGGGTTTGGATTAGGATTAAGGCTAGGTTTAGGGGTAGGATGAGGGCTAGGTTTTGTGTTAGGGTAAGGGCTAGAATTAGGGCTAGGACTAATGTCAGGTCTAGGGTTATGGTTAGGGTTAGGTTTATGGCCAGGTCTAGTGTAAGGGTTAGGTTTAGGGTAAGGGTCAGGTTTAGAGCTGGGTGTATTATTAGGGTCAAATTCCAGGTTAGGGTTTACTTTAGGTTAAGGATTAGGGTTAGGGCTCAAATTAGTATTAGGGTTAGAGTTAGAGTAATGAATAGGATTAGATTTAGGGTTCAGGTTAGGTATAGAGTAATGTATATTGTTAGTTTTAGGGTTAGTGCTAGGTTTAGGCCTAGGCTTAGCATTTGGGATAGGCTTATGTGTAGGGTAACGGATAGTGTTAGTGCTAGTCTTAGGGATTGGGTTAAAGTTAGGATTAGGACTAGTGTTAGGGTTAGGCCTAGGGTTAGTGTTAGGGTTAGGTTTAGGTTAAGTGTTTATGGTTAAGGCTAGGGTGAGGTTTAGCATTACAGTCAGGGCTATGGTTAGAATTAGGGTTAGAGTTAGAGGGTGAGCATTAGTGTTAGGGTTATATTTAAGGTAATGGATAGATTTTGATGTAGGAGTTGTGCTATGGTTACAGTTAAGATTAGGGCAGGTGTTAGGGTTAGGATTAGGGTTAGGTTTACATTTCAGGTAAGAGTTACAGTTTGAGCTAAGGTTAGGGCTAGGCAAGTGTGAGAGTTAGGGGTAGGGCTAAGGTTAGGATTAGGCTTACAGCTAGTTTTAGTACTACATCTATGGCTAGGTTTTGGGAGGAGGTTAATGGCTATTGTTAGGACTATGGGCAATGTAAGAACTAGTATTATGTTTATGGCTAGTTGTAAGTTTAGTGTTATAGATAGGTCTAGTGTTATGGTAGGTTTTGGGTTAGGATAAGGTTTAGAGCTAGGGTTTGTGTTAGGGTAAGGGTCAGTGTTCAGGTTGTATTGGATTTACTTTTAGGAGCACAATTTTACTAGGGTTAATTCTAGGGGTATTGTTAGTTATTGCATTAGACTAATGGTTATGGTTAGTGCTGGAACTAGGTATATGTTTAGGGCTATGGCTAGATTTATGGCTATATTTAGGATTAAGTTTAGGTCTAGTGTTAATGTTATGGTTAGGTTTAGGTATAGGTTTACCCATAGGGCTAGTGTTAGGGTTAGGGTTAGGGTTATGGTTAGGGTCAGGCTTAGACCTAGGGTTAGTGTTAGGGTCAGAATAAGGGTTAGGGATTGGCTTAGGGTTTGGATTAGGGTTAGAGATAGAATGAGGCCTAGGGTTAGGAGTAGTAATAGAGTGAGTGTTTGGGGTAGGCTAAGGATTAGGGTTAGAACTAGGGTAGCATTAGGGTGAGGGTTGGCATAGGATAAGGGATAGAGTTAGAGCTAGGGTTAGGGTTAGGGTTAGTGTTAGGGTTAGGCAAAAGCTAGGGTTAGGATTCAGATGAAGGCTAGGTTTTGTGTTAGGATTAGGACTAGGACTCAAATTAGGGCTAGGATAAGGGCTAGGTGTGGTGTTAGGTTTTGGTTTAGGTTAACGTTTAGGATTAGATTAGAGCTCTAGCTCAGTTTTTTCTTGAATGCTATGTCTATGGTGAGGGATAGTTTTCAAATTAGCATTAGGATTAGGGCTAGTGTTAGGGTGAGGTTTAGGTTTTAGGTTAGGTTTAGATTTAGAGTGAGGGTTAGATCTAGGTTTAGGGCTAGGGCTAAGTTTGGGGTTAAGCTTAGGGCTAGGCTTTGGGTCATGTTAAGGGATAATGTTAGAACTAGGGCTAGGGCTAGGGCAAGAGGTAGAGTTAGTCTTATGGCTAGGGATATGATTAGATTTAAGTTTAGGGCTAAATTAGGTCTAGGATTAGAGCTAGGTTTAGTATTAGGTCTAGGCCTTGGTTTAGGGCCAGGGTTAGGGTACGATATAATATTATAGCTAGGTTAAGGGCTAGGGTGAGGGTTCACTTTAGGGTTAGGCCTAGTAATAAGGTTAGGGTTCGGATTAAGGCTAGCTTTTAGGCCAGGATTAGGGCTTTTTTTTAGCATAAGGGCTAACATTTGGGCTAGTACTAATGTTTGGTCTAAGGTTATGGTTAGGGATAGTTTCAGGATTAGGTTTATGGCTATGTATAATGTAAGGTTTAGGCTGAGGGTTAGGGTCACTATTGGAGATAGGGGTGTTATTAGGGTCAGTGTAACAGTTAGGGTTTGTTTAGGTTAAGGTTTAGGGTTAGGGCTCAAATTAGGTTAGGATTATGTTTAGGGTTAGGTTAATGGATATGGTTACGTTTAGGATTCAGGTTAGGTATATGGTAATGAAGAGGATTAGGGTTATGGATAGAGTTAGGGTTATCCTAGGATTAGTATTAGGGTTAGGGTTAAGGTTAAGGTAATTTTTAGGATTAGAGCTAGAGTTAGGGCTAGGGTTATGGTTAGGATTAAGGCTACGGTTAGGATTAGGTTTAGAGTTGGGTTAGGGTTAAAGCTGGTGTTAGGTTTAGGTTTAGGGTTAGGTTTTATGTTAGGTTAGGGTTAGGGTAAGGCTATGGCTAATATAAGAACTAGGGTTACTATTAAGGCTAGTTTTAGGGATAGAGTTAGGTTTAGGTTATGATTAGAGTGATGATTTGAAATAGGGTTAGTGTTAGGGTCAGAGTCAAGGTCAGTGTTAGTTTTAGGGTTAGGGATAATTCTAGAAATAAGGCTAGAGTTATGGGTAGGTGTAGGGTTAGGTTTTGTGTTAGGGTAAGGGCAAGAATTAGGGCTAGGTCTAATGTCTGGTCTGAGGTTACAGTTAGGTTAGTGTTAGGGTTAGGGCTAGGGCTCAGTTTTGTTTTAGAACTACAGCTAGGTTTAGAACTAGTTTTAGGATTAGCGATAATGTTAGGGCTAGTGGTAGGGTGAGGTTCAGGCTTAGGTTTAGTGTTATACTTAGAATTATGGTTAGATCTATGGTTAGGATTTGTGCTATGTTTAGAGTTTAGGTTAGGGCTAGTGTTAGGGTTATGGTAACAGATAGAGTTAGTACTAGAAATAGGTCTAGGGCAAGAGCTAGAGTTAGTCTTACAGGTAGGGTTAGAGTTAGGGTTACAATTAGCACTAAATTAGGGCTAGGATTAGATCTAGGGTTAGTGTTAGGGTTAGGGTTAGCATTAGTGTCAGTGTTGGATTAGGATTAGGGTTAGGGTTAGGGTTAGGGGAAATGATGTGGTTAAACCTAGGTTTAGAAGTAGGGCGAGGGTTGAAATTAGGGATTGGGCTAGGGTTAGGGTTCAGGTTAGGATGAATGCTAGGTTTAGAGCTAGGCTGAGGGCTTGGGTTTGTGTTAGGTTTAGGGCGAGAGTTAGGTCTATGGCTAATGTCAGTTTGGGTTACTCTTAGGGCTAGTGTTAAGGTTAGGTTTATGGCTAGGTCTATTGTAAGGGTTAGGTTTCGGGAAAGGGTCCGGGTAAAACCTAGGTGTATTGTTAGGGTAAGTGTCTTGTTTAGGGTTTGCTTTAGGTTATGGTTTAGGTTTAGGGCTTGATTTAGCATTAGGGTTAGGGATTGGGTTAGAGTAATTAATAAGGTAGGTTTAGTGGTCAGGGTAGGTTTAGGAAATGGATAGGGTTAGTGTTAGAGATAGTTTTAGAGTTAGACCTAGGGTTACCATTTGGATTAGGCTTATGTTTAGGGTAATCGATAGGTTTAGGGCTAGGGTTAGGGTTAGAATTATGGCTAGGATTAGGGTTACATTTAAGCCTAGGGTTAGTGTTAGTGTTAGGTTTAGGGTAAGTTTTAGGGTTTGAGCTATGGTTAGGGCTAGGACAATGGTTAGGGTTAGTGTGACATATAGGTTTAGGGATAGGATTAAGTTTATTGCTAGGTTTAGCTTTAGGGTAAGGGTTATGTTTAGAGTAATGGATATAGTTAGAACTAGGGTTTGGCCTTGGACTAGGTTTAGGGTTAGGGTTAGGATTAGGGTTAGTTCCACATTTATATTTGGGTAAGGGTTAGTGTTTTAGCTAGGATTAGGGTCAAGGCAAGTGTTAGGGTTAGGGTTAGGTCTAGGGTTAGGGTTAATGTTACACTTAGAACTAGGTTTTGTGTGAGGTTTGGGGCTAACATTAGGGCTATATGTAATGTAAGACCTAGAGTTAGGGTTATGGCTAGGTCTATTGTTAGGGTTATGGCTAGATTTCGGGTTAGCATAAAATTTAGAGCTAGGATTTGTGTTACAGAAAGGGACAGTGTTTGGGTTAGGGTTATGGCCAGAATTAGGACTAGATTTAGGTCTAGAGGTAGAGCAATTCTTTGGGTTCGGTTAAGGGTTATTGTGAGGGCTAAGGCTACGTTTTTGTTTAGGTCTAGAGCTAAAGTTAAGGCTAGATTTTGAATTAGGTTTAGATATAGGGATAATGGTAGGGTTAGGTTTAGGTATAAGGTTACCAGTAGGGATAGTGTTAGGATTTGGTTTAGGGTTACGGTCAGTTTTAGACCTCTGGATTTTGTTATAATCACAAAAAGTGTCAGGGTTAGGTTTAGGGTTTCGGATAGGGTTAGAGCTAGAATTAGATCTAGGGTTAGGACTATTAATAATGTTAATATTTGTTTAGCCTAAGAATTAGGAATAGGTCTAGGGTTACCATTAAGGTTAGGGTTTTGCTTAGGGTAAGGAATAGGCTTATGGCTAGGGTTATGGTTATGGTTAGAGTTAAAGCTAGGTTTAGGGCTCATATTAGGGCTAGTTCTTGTGTGAGGTTTAAGACTGGGGTTAGGGTAATGACAAATGTAAGAACTAGGGTTACAATTAGGGTTAATTTTAGGGTTAGGTAAGGGATAGGTCAGTGTTAGGGTTATGTTTAAAGTTAGATTGATGTTTATAGCTAGAGGTAGTGTTAGGATATGAGTCAGGTCAGAGTTAATTTTACGGTTAGGGTTAGGACTCAAATTAGGGCTAGGGTTACTGCTAGGGTTTGGTTTAATTTTAGGGTGCTGTTTAGAGCTAGGATGAGTATTAGGATATGAGTCAGGTTCCAGGTTATTTTTAAGGTTAGGATTAGGACTTGAATTAAGGCTAGGGTTAGTTCTAGGTGTAGTTCTGGTGTTTGGTTTAAGTTACGGTTTAGTGTTAGGCATGTTGCTCAGTTTTGTTTTAGTGCTATGGTTAGGGATAGGGCTAGTTTTATGATTAGCTTTAGAGTTAGGGCTAGGGTTATGGTTTGGGTTAGGATTAAGGCTAGGTTTAACACTAGGATTAGGGATAGGTTTTGTGTTAGGTTTAGGGCAACAATTAGGGTTATGGCTCATGTCAGGTCTAGGTTTACAGTTAGGGAGAGTCTCAGGGTTAGGTTTATGGCTAGGTCAACTTTAAGTGTTACGTTTAGGGAAAGGGTCAGGTTTAAAGCTAGGTGTATTATTAGGGTCATGGTCAGGCTTCGAGTTTGGGTTAGGATAAAGTTTAGGTTTAGGGCTCAATTAGCATTAATGTTAGAGTTAGGGTTAGGGTAACGGATAGGGTTAAGATTAGGGTTCAGGTTAGGTTTAGAGTAATAGATATGGTTTTGGTTTGTGATAGGTTTAGGGTTAGGACTAGATTTAGCATTAGCATTATGTTATCTTTAGGGTAATTTATAGGGTTAGAACTAGGGTTAGGGCTAGGTTTATGGTTAGGATTAGGGCTAGAGTTAGGGTTAGGTTCAGGGTTAGGGCGAGGGCTAGTGTTAGGATTATGTTTTGGAAATGGTTTAGAAATTGAGCTAGGGTTAGTGCTAGGGTAAGGTTAGTGCTAGGGTTATGGTCATGGTTAGTGTTAGGGTTAGGGTTAGGTCTAGGGTTATCATTAGGGTTAGGGTAATAGATTTAGATGTCAGGTTAGAGTTAAGAAAAAGTTTGGGTTAGAGTTTTGGTTAGGTTCAGGGTTAGGGTTAGGATTTTAGCTAGCTTAGATTAGGTTTAGGGTTAGGTTCACTGCTAGATCTAGGGTTAGGTTTATGTTTATGTTTAAGGTATGTTCAGCTTTAGGTCTAGTGTTATCATTAGGGTAAAGTTTAGGGTTAGGTTAATGGTTAGGATTCGAGCTACGGTTATGTCTGGGGTTAACTTTAGGATTATGGTTAGAGATACTTTGAGGGTTAGGGTTATGGCTAGGTATAGTGTAAGGGTTAGGTTAAGGTTTAGGGTAAGGTTTAGAGCTAGGGGCATTATTAGGGTAAGGTACAGTGTTCCGGGTTGGATTAGGTTAATGTTTAAGGTTAGGGCTCAAATTAGCGTTAGAGTTAGGGTTAGGATTAGGTTTATGGATATGGTTAGGTTTAGTGTTTAGGTTAGTTTTAGTGTAATGGATAGGTTTAGACTTAGGAATAGGGTTATCCTAGGGTTAGCATTAGGTTTAGGGTTAGGGTTAAGGTAATGATAGCATTAGAGCTAGGTTTAGGGCTGGGGTTATATTTAGGATTAGAAGTAGGGTTAGTGTTAGGTTTTGGGTTATTTCAAGGGTTAGGGTTAGCATTAGATTTAGGGTGTTAGATCTAGGTTTACAGTTATTGTTAGTGTTAAAGCTAGTGTTAGGGCTCTGATTAGGATAGGTTTGGGTTAGGTACTTCTAGGGTTTGGGCTACAGCTTATGTAAGAAGTAGGGTTACGATTAGGGCTAGTTTTAGGGTTAGGGTTTGGGCTAAGTCTAGTGTTTGGGTTCGGTTTAGGTTTTGGGTGATGATTAGTGCTAGAGTTAGTGTAGGGTCAGAGTAAGGGTCAGGGTTAGTTCTAGGGTTAGGGATAAGACTCAAATTAGAGCTAAGTTTAGGGCTAGGTATAGGCTTAGAGTTTGGTTTAGGTTAAATATTAGGGTTAGGGCTATAGCTCTGTTGTGTTGTAGGGCTTGGGTTAGGTTAGGACTAGTTCTAGTATTTGTGTTAGTGTTACAGCATGTGTTAGTGAGAGATTTAGGCTTAGGTTTAGAGTTACATTTAGAGTTAGGATTAGATGTAGGATTAGGGCTAGAGCTTTGGTTAGGGCTAAGGTTTTGGGCAAGCTTTAGTGTTATTGTAAGGGTTGGGGATTGAACTAGGAATAGGACTAGGGTGAGAGTTAGAGTTAGTCTTCGGGCTAGGGTTAGGTTAGGTTTAGGGCTAAATTAGGGCTAAGATTACGTCTGGGCTTTGTGCTAGTTTTAGGCCTAGTTATAGGCTTAGGTTTAGGTTTAGGGATAGAGTTAGGTTTAGGGGAAAGGATGGGGTTATTGCTAGTGTTAGGGCTAGGTCGAAGATTAGAATTATGGTTAAGGCTAGGATTATGTTTTGGGTTAGTAATAAGGCTAGGTTTAGGGCTAGAATGAGGGTTAGGGTTTGTTTTAGGGTTATGGCAAGAATTAGGTCTAGGGCTAGTGTCAGGTCTAGGGTTACAGTTAGGGAAAGATTGAGGGTTAGATTTATGGCTAGGTCTAGGATAAGGGTTAGGTTTAGAGCTGGGGGAATGATTAGGGTTAGAATCAGATTTTGGTTTTGGTTTAGGTTAGGGTTTAGGATTAGGACTCAAATTAGCATTATGATTAGGGATATGGTATGATAGGGTTAGGTTTAGGGTTCAGGTTAGGTGTAGGGTAATAGATAGGGTTAGAGTTAGTGAAAGGGTTATGTTTAGGCCTAGGGTTAGCATTAGAGTAAGGGTTATGTTTAGGGTAATGGAGAGTGTTAGAACTAGGGTTAGGGCAAGGGTTATGGTTAATATTAGGGTTAGGGTTAGGGTTAGGGTTACACCCAGGGATAGCATTAGGTTTAGGTTTAGGGTACGGTTTAGGGTTTGAGCTAGGGTTAGCACTAGGGAGAATGTTAGGTTTAGGGTTAGGTGTAGGTTATAGATACGGTTAGGGTCAATGTTAGTGTTAGGATTAGCGCTAGGTTTATCATTGGGTTTAGGGTATTGGATAGGGGTTTGATGTTGGGTTAGGGTTAAGGTTAGTATTAGTTTTTGGCTTAAGGTAGTGTTAGGGAGAGGTGCAGTGTTATGTTTTGTCTAATGTTTAGGATCTGAGCTAGGGTTAGGTCTATGACAAGGTTTAGGTGTCTGGCTATGTCTAGGGTTAGGGTTAGGGTAGATTTAGGGTTAGGGCTTGGGTTATCATTAGGGTTAGGTTTAGGGTTAGGGTAATGGGTAGGGTTAGAGCTAGAGTTTTGGCTAGGGTTAAGGTTAGGATTAGGGCTAGGGTTAAGGTGAGGGTTAGGTTTAGGCCAAGGGTTAGTGTTAGCATAAGTTATATTTAAGGGTTCGGGATTGAGCTAAGATTTACACTAGGCAAAGGTTTAGGGTTAGAGTCAGGGTTAGGGTTAAGGCTAGGTTTAGCATTAGGGTTATGGTTATGGTTACAGTAATGCATAGAGTTAGAAGTAGGCTTTGGCTTATGGTTATGTCTGGTTTTAGCATTAGTGATATGGCTAGGTCTAGTTTATGGTTAGGTTTTCTGTTAGAAAAAGGTTTTGAGCTAGGGTTTGTGTTAGGGTAAGGATCAGTGTTTGGGTTAGGGTTAGGTTTATGATTAGGTCCAGCATTAGGACTAGGGTTAGATCTAGGGGTAGATTTAGTGTTTGGGTGAAGTTTAGGGTTATTTTTAGGGCTAGGGCTAGGTTTTTGTTTAGGGCTAAGGCTAAAGTTATCGCTAGATGAAGAATTAGGTGTAGATCTAGGTCTAGTGTTAGTGTTAGGTATAGGTATAGGGTTACAGGTAGCACCAATGTTAGGGGTCAGTTAGGGTTAGGGTCAGGTTTAGACCTATGGTTAGTATTAGGGTCAGAATAAGGGTCAGGTTTAGATTTAGGGTTTTGGATAGGGATAGAGCTAGATTGAGAACTAGTGTTAGGACTAGTAATAGGGTTAGGTTTTGGGTTAGGCTAAGGATTAGGTTAAAACTAGGTATATTTAGGGTTAGAGTTTGGCTTAGGGTAAGGGACAGGGTTAGTGCTAGGGTTAGGGCTAGGATTAGGGCTAGGATTAGGGTGAGATTTAGGGCTAGGCCTAGGGTTAGAGTTAAAGGTAGTGTTAAGGCTCAGATTAGGGCTAGGTTTGGTGTTATGTTTAGGTCTATGGCTAATGTAAGAACTAGGGTTACAATGGGGGCAAGTTTTAGGGTTATTGTTATGTCTAGGTCTAGTATTAGGTTAGCTTCAGGGTTAGGGTTATGTTTAGGATAATGGGTAGGTTAGGGTTAGGGAATGTGTTAGGGTTAGGCTGAGGGTCAGCATTAGGGTTAGGGTTTGGATTAAGGTATTGGATAGGATTAGAGCTAGGTTTAGGGCTAGGGTTTTGGTTAGGATTAGGTTTAGGGTTAGTGTAAGGAATTATGTTATGGTTAGGTTTAGGGTAAAGGTTAGAGCTACATTTAGGGTTAGAGATAGGGTTAAATCTAGGGTGTTGGCCCAGATTAGGGCTAGGTTTTGGGTTTTCATAGGGCAAGTGTTAGTGATATGGCTAATGTAAGAACTAAGGTTATTATCAGGGCTTATTTTAGGATTACAATTAGGAATAAGTCTAGTTTTAGGATTAGGTTTACATTTAGAGTGATGTTTTGAGCTACAATTAGTGTTAGGTTCAGATTCAGTTTCAGGGTTAGTTTTCGGTTAGGGATAGGACTTGAATTAGGGGTAGGCTTAGGACTATATGTAGGGTTAGGATTTGGTTTAAGTTAATGATTAGGGTTAGTGCTATAGCTCGGTTATGTTTTAGGGCTAAGGCTAAGGTTATGGTAAGGGATAGGGTTAGAACTAGAAATAGGGCTAGGCAAGAATTAGATTTAGTCTTAAGGCTAGGGTTAGAATTAGGGTTAGGGCTAAACAAGGCCTAGGAATAGGTCTAGGATTAGTGTTAGGGTTAGGCCTAATTTTAGGGCTATGTTTAGGGTTAGGTTTAGGGGAAGAGATAAGGTTACAGCTAGGTTTAGAGCTAGGGCGATGATTAGAATTAGGTTTAGGGATAGGGTTAGGATTGGGTTAGGATTAACACTAGAATTTGGTGTTAGGATGAGGGCTAAGGCTTTTGTTAGGTTTAGAGCAAATTTTAGGGATAGGGATAATGTCAGGTTTAGGGTTATGGCTAGGGGTAGTTATGGGGTTAGTTTCATGGCTAGGTCTTTTATAAGGGTTAGGTTTAGGGTAGGGATCAACTTTAGAATTAGGTGTTTTTTAAGATCAGCTTCAGAGTTAGGGCTAAGGTTACCTTTAAAGTTAAGTTAATGGATAGGATTAGATGTGAATTTAGGGTTAGGGATAGTTTTAGGTTTAGGGTTAGTGTTTTGGGCTAGGTTTAGTTAGAGTATAGTTTAAGATTTGATCAAGGGTTAGGGCTATGTTGGGGGTTAGGTTTAGGGTTAGGTCTAGGATTAGGTTTACAGTTAAAGTTAGAGCTAAGGTTATCATTAGATTTAGGGTAACCTAACCCTAACCATAACTCAAGACCTATTCTTAAGCTTAACCCTAGTTCTAACCTAAGCTCTAATCTGACCCACTACCATAACCATAACTCTTACCCTAATGCTAACCCTAAGCCTAACCCTAACCCTATTGCTAATGCTAACCCTATCAATTACCCTAAACCTAACCTGAACCTAAAATAAACTCTATCATTACCCTAACTCTAACCCTAATGCTAATTCGAGCCCTAAACCTAAATCCTAACTTAAGCAAAGCCTTAACCTTGACCCTAACCTTAAAATTTTCCCTAGCTCTAAACCTGACCCTTACACTAAGCCTAACCCTTACACTAGATGTAGACCTAAACTTAACCCTAAAATTATCTTTAACCATAACCCTAGCCCTGATATTATTCCTAGCCCTAATCCTAGTCCTAATAAAACAAACAACAACAAAGAAAAACAATAAAAACCTAGCCCTCATCCTAGCCCTAAACCTAGACTGAATCATAACCCTAACTCTACACCTATCCCAATCCCTACTCCAGCCCTAACCCTACCTATAAACCCAGCTATAACACCAGCCCTTATCCTAAACATAAACCTAACCATACCCTTTTGTTAGGCCTAAACTGAACACTAACTCTAGCCCTAATCCTGGCCTTAACTTAACCCTTATCCAAACCCTAACACTAATCCTAGCCCTAAGACAAACTCTAACTCTCACACTAGCCCTAGTCCTAGTTCTAACCCTATACCTTACTGTAACTCTAAACCTAGCCCTAACCTTATCCCTAACCCTTGCACTATCCTAAGTCCTAGTCTATCCCTAGATCTAAGCCTAATTCTGAATATAACTGTAACCATAATCCTAAGCCTAACACTAACAGTAGACCTAACCCTAATACTCATCATAAAACTAGTGCTAACCCTAGCCCTGGAACTCAAACAAAACTGAGCAATAGACATAACCCTAAACCTTAACTTAAAACAAACCCTAAATTACACCTAGAACAAATCCTAGACCTAATTTGAGTCCTAACCCTCATCTTAAAAGTAACCCTGACCCTGACTTATACCCTAACACTCACCCTAGCTCTAAAACGCCACTCTTAACTTAAACCAAACCCTAACAGTAAATCTAGCCCTAATTTAAGTCCTGATCCTAAAACTAACCCTGTACCTGACTCCTACCTAACAGTAACCCTAACTCTAAATTCATCCTAACCTTAAACCTAACCATAAACACTAATCTTAAACATTAACCCTAAATCTGACTAAATTGTAATCCTGATTCTTACATTATTCATTGCCCTAACCCTAGCCCTAATGCTAATACAAAAACTAGCCATGATCTGAGCCCTAAACCTAGCTTTAACACTAACCCTAATCCTAACCCTACCCCTAACACTAGCTCTAACTCTATCCCTAAACCTAAGCAAAACCCTAACCCTAATGGTAACCCTAGACCTATCCCTAATCCTTAGGCTAATCAAAACCCTAACCCTATTAATAGTCCTAAACCTAACCCTCATTCTAGCTCTAACCTATCCCAAACCCTGACCCTAACCCTGACCCTTATTCTGACCATAACACTAACCCTAGGTATAAATCTGATTCTAACCCTAGACCAAACCTTAACACTAGCCCTACCAGTAAACTTATACTAAACTTGACTCTACCACAAGCCCTAGACCTAAACCTAATCCTAAATGTAGCCTTAACTCTAGCCCTAGACCTAAACATAAACCTAGCTCTAGCCCTAACAATAACCCTTAACCTAATGCAAAGTCTAACTCTACCCCTAGACATAATCCTAGTCCCAATTCTGTCTTTAACCTTAACCCTAACACTAACCTGAACACATACCCTGCATTTAACACTAAGCTAACTCTAAACCTGACCCTAACTGAAAATCTAAACCTAACACTAGACCTAGCCATAACCCTAACCCTCCAACTAGCCCTAATCATAATCCTAGCTCTTACATTACCCATAGCCCTAACCCTACACCTTAACCTAACAAAACCTAGAGTGAATCCTAGGCCTAAACCTAGCCCTAGGTGTAACACTCACCCTAACCCTAGCCCTAATCCAAAACCTAACTGTAGCCTTAGTCCAAATTTACTCAATGCCTAACTCTTGCCATAAATATAAACTTAGACTTATCCCTAACTGTGGTAAGCCATTCTTATAAACCGTGGCCACCATTAGAAGATGGTGCCGGCTTCCACTGTGGCCTGTGATAAACAACTCCTTTTATGGAGAGTTGGCGCGCAATCCCTTACCACCCTATGAGAGAGCTCCACGTGGCGGCTTGGGATTGGGATGCAGGGGGCTTTATTAAGCTGTGCTTGGGTGTGTCGCGGGTGGGCGCTAGAAGATGATAGATGACTCAAGGCCTGAATAAACTGTTGAAAGAAGAATCCTGTGTCGTGTTTCCCTTGCCGGCGAGGGGTCGCGACACCTAACTATAACACTAACCCTATCCCTAACCATAAACTTAACCCTATCCCTAAAACTAGCTCTGAACATAACCTTAACCCTAACCCTAACCCTAACCAGAAAAGTAACCCTAGACCTAACAATAAACCTAATATTTGCCATATCCCTAACTCTAGCTCAAACCCTATCCTGTAGTAGAAACATACAGGATTTAGGATTTAGCCTTAACCTTAACCCTACAACTAAATCTAACCCTAAACCTAAACCTAAACCTACATCTAACCATATCCATTACCCTAACCTTTATCCTAACCCTAATGATAAATGTAGCGCTAACCCTAACCCTAACCCTAAACCTACCATAATCTTATCCCTAGACCTAACACTGAACCTAACCTAAAACTTAGCCCTTACACTAACTCTAGCTCAAACCCTAATTCTTATGGTAAACAAACCATAGCCCAAACCCTAACCCTAATCCTAGCCCTGATCCTAACCATAACCATAGCCCAAACCCTAGCTCTAACTCTATCAATTACCCTAACCATAACTTTAAACCTAATGCTAACCCTAGCTCTAATAACTTTAAATCTACCTTTATCCCTAGCTCTGATTCTAACCTGAACCCTCAACCTAGCCCTAACACTTACTAAATCCATGAGCTTTACCCTTAACCTAATGGTAAGAAAAAACTAAGTCTAACACTAACCCTAAACCTAGCCCTAACTCTAATACTAACCCTAACCCTTGACCTAAACTTAACCTAACTCTAGCCTTAGCACTAACCCTAGCTTAAACCCTAACCCATATCCTAAACTTAACCCTAACCCTAACCCTAGCCTTAACCATAACCCTATCCGTAACTCTAGCCCTAATCCTAAACATAATCCTAGCCCTAACCATAGCTCTAAATCGATCAATTATCCAAACAATAACCATAAAACTAATGCTAACCCTAGGCCTAACCCTAACCCTATCCATTAACCTAAACCTAACATGAACCCTAAACCTAACCTGAAGACAAAACCTAACCCTATCCTTTACACTAACTCTAACTCTAACCCTAATGCTAATTTGAGTGCTAACCCTAAACCTCAACCTAATCCAAACCCAAAACCTGACCTGACCATTATAATTCCCCTAGATCTAAACCTTAACCTTACCCTAAACCTAACTCTGAATATAGACCTAGACATAAACTTTACCCTAAAACTATCCCTAACTGTAACCCTAGACCTGATATTATCCCTAGCCCTAATTCTTGCCATAACCCTAACACAAATGCTAGCCCTCATTCTATCCCTAAACCTAGTCTTCATCCTAACCCAAAACCTAACTCTAGCCCTATCCCTAATTTTATCCCTCGCCCTATATCTGAAAATAAATATAACCCCAAACCTTCCCCTAAATCTAGCCCTAACTCTAACCCTAGATTTAACCCTTACATTAAACCTAGACCTGATCCTAGCCATAATTTAGCCCTAACCCTAATCCTAACACTAGCACTAATACTAATTATAACTATCGCCCTAGCCCTATTCCTAGTTCT
The DNA here is from genome assembly GCF_021218885.2 of Marmota monax. NCBI lineage: Eukaryota > Metazoa > Chordata > Mammalia > Rodentia > Sciuridae > Marmota > Marmota monax. The sequence goes on along the minus strand of NW_026695117.1, from coordinate 16,068 downwards.
AACCCTATCACTTACCATAACCCCAATACTTGCTCTAACCTTAGCCCTAAACCTAGCCCTACCACTAACCCTAGATCTAACCATAACTCTAAAACTAACCCCAACCCTAAACATAAACCTCAGAATAAATCTAGCCCTAACAGTAACTCTAATCCTAAAACTAGCTCTAACCTAGTCCTAGCCTTAAAAAATCGAGATATAGCCCTAACTCTAACCCTTAACCTAAACCAAAACCTAACCTTGACCCTAATTCTGACCCTAACACTAACTATAGCTCTCAGATCACCCTAAAATTATACCTAATTGCACCTTGCCCTACCCCTAACCCTAAAAGTAGCCCTAATCAGAACCCTAGTTCTTACGTTAGTTGTAGCCCTAATCTTAGACCTAACCTAACCCAAAACCTAGCACTAATCTGAGCCCTACACCTGTTTTAATACTAACCCTAACCAGAGCCCTAACCATTACCCTAAACCTAACCCTAACACTAAAATTTGCCCTAACCCTAAACCTAACCCTAGCCTTAATACTAACCATAATCCTAGCCCTAACCCTAGCTCTAAACCTATTCATTACCCTAACCATAACCATAACCCTAATGCTAATTTTAGGAAAACCCTAATCCTATCTCTAACCCTAACTTTGTCCATTACCCTAAACCTAACCTGAAACCTAAACTTAACCATAAACATTACCCTAACTTTAATACTAACCCTAACGCTAATGGAAGCACTGATCCTAAACCTTAATCTAACTCAAACCTTAATCATGACAGTGACTCTAATGATAAACTTGTCTCTATACCTGACCCTAACTTTCAACCTAAACCTTACACTAGAACTAGCCATAAACCCAAACCTAAAACTAACCCTAAACATAAACCTAGACCTGTCTTAGCCCTAGCACTAATTCTAACCCAAACCCTAACACAAAACCGAACCCTAATCCTAGCCCTAAACCTAGCCTTCATACTAACACTAACCCTAACCCTAGCCCTAACCCTATTTTGTACCTCGTCCTAAACCTAGCTATAACATCATACCTTACACTAATCCTAACCCTAACCCTAACCCTAAACGTAGGCCTAGCCCTAACACTAACCCTAGAGCTAATCCTAGCACAAATTTACTCCTAAACATAACCCTAACTGTAAACCTAACCCTAACTCTCACTCTAGCATTAACCCTAGTTCTAAATCTATCCCTTACCATAACACAAACCCTAGATCTTAACCAACCGCAACCCCATTCCTACTTTCACCCTAGCCCTATACCTTGACCTAACCTTAACCTCAGTCATACCCTAAACCTTAGTCTAAACCTCACCCTAACACTAGCCCTAACCCTAATGCTAATTGGAAAAATAGCCCAAACGCTAGACCTAGAACTCAAACAAAACCGTGTCATAGGCTTAATGCTAATTCTTAACCTAAACTAAAACCTAAGCTTATACCTACCCGTAACCCCAGCCCTAATTTGAGTCCTAACCCTAACTCTAGAACTTATTCTGACCCTGACTCAGACCCTAAAAATAACCCTAGCTCTAAACATCACACTAACACTAAACTTAACCCGAACACTAGACCTAGCCCTACACCTAACCCTAAAACTAGCCCTAATCATAACACCAGTTCTTACATTAGCCATAGCCCTGTGCTAACAGAAAAGCTAGCTCTAATCTGAGACTTAAACCTAGCTTTAAACCTAACCCTAAACAAAACCTATACCTATAACTAACCCTAGCTCTAATCCTATTCCTTACCCTAAAAAAATCTTCACCCTAAGGCTACCCTAGTCCCAATCCTAATCCTTAGCCTAACCCCAAACATAACACTATTACTAGTCCTAACCCTAGCCCTCATTCTAACTCTAACCTTAACCCAAATCCTAATCCTAACCCTGACCCTTAATCTGATCCTAACTCTAACCCAAGGATTAAACCTGACCGTAACCCTAAACTGAACCCTAACAATGGCCGTATGGGTAACCCTATACCTAAACCGAACCCTAACACTCGACCTAGACAAAAACCTAATCCTAAATCTAGACATAACTCTAGCTCTAGACCTAAACAAAAAACTAGCCTTAGCCCTCACCATAACCCTTAACCTAACCCAAAGAATTGCTCTACCTCTAGACCTAAACCTAGTCCTAATTCTGGCCATAACCCTAACCCAAACACTGTCCCTTTCTGTAACACAAATCCTAGCTCTAAATTTTATGCAAACCCAAAATCTAGCCATAACCCTAACAATAGACCTAGCCATAACCCTAACTCTAGGTCTTACATTACATATAGCCCTAATGTTAGCCCCAAACCTCACAAAAAACCTAGCTCTAAGTGTAACCCTAACCCTAACCCTAGACCTAACCCTAACACTAACCCTTGCCTTGACCCTAACCCTAGCTCAAACACTAACCTTTGCCCAAATATAAATCTAGGCCTAAACCTGACCCTAACCCTAACCCTAGTCCTAATCCTAACCATAACCAAGACGAAACCCTAGTTCTAAATTTATCCATTACCTTAAACATAACCCTAACCTTAAAGCTAAACCTAATCCTAACCCTAAACCTAGATGTTACACTAAACCTATCCATTGCCGTAGCCCTAAACATAGCTCAAATCCTAACACTTACCCTAAAACTAACCCGAACGTGAACCCAAGGCTTAACCCTAACCCTAACCCTAGCCCTAATCCTAACCCTAACCCTAGCCCTAAACCTATCCATTACACTAAACATAAGCCTAATGCAAATGCTAACCCAAGGCCTAACTTTAAACCTATCTCTAACACTAATCCTATACATTTCCTAAACCTACCCCAAACACTAAACCTAACCTTATTAATTACTCTAACCCAATTCCTAACCCTAATGCTAAATCAAGCCCTGAACCTAAACCATAACCTAAACCAAACTCTAAACAAGACACTTACCCTAACAATACACCTAGCTTTAAACCACATCATTTCCTAAAAACTAACCCTTATGATAGACCTAGCCATAAACCTAACCTTAACACTATCCCTAAGCGTAACCCTAACTGACATTAGCCATAGACCTAATTCTTGCCCTAAATCTAATAGAAACCCAAGCCCTCATCCAAGCCCTAAACCTAGCCTTAATCCTCACCTTAAACCTAACACTAGCCCAATCCCTAATTTCAACCCTTGCCCTAGTTCTGAACCTAGGTATAACCACATCCCTCCCTTAACCCTAACCCTAACCCTAATCCAACACTAACACTAAAACTAACCCTAACCCTAAAACTAATCCTAGCTCTAATCCTTGCCCTAATTTAGTGCTAATTGTAACCCTAACTCTAACCCTACCCATAAGACTAACTCTAACTCTTGCCTTAGACCTATTTCTAGTACTAACTCTATCTGTTACCATAAACCTAACACTACCCCTAACCTAACCGCTAAATCTAGCCCAAATCCTAACCCTAGATCTAAACATAACTCTAAATATAACCCTAACCCTAAGCCTGAACCTCACCCTTCCACTAGCCCTAACACTATCGCTAATCCTAAAACTAGATCTAAACCTAGCTGTAGCTCTAAAACAAAACTGATCCCTCGTCCTAACCCTAACACTAACCTAACTCTCACCTCAGACCTGATATTAGACCTAGCCCTATTTCTTGCCTTAACCTTAACACAAAACCTAAACTTACACCTACCCATAACTCTAGCCTTATTTCTAGTGTTATCCCTAACCCTAAAACTAACACTAACCTTGACTCTGACCCTAACACTAACCCTATTTCAAATCATCACTCTTATCATAACCTAACCCTAACACTAGATCTAGCCCTATCCCTAACTCTAAAAGTAGCCCTAATCGTAACCCTAGTTCTTATATTAGACATAGCCCTACCCTAAACCTAACCTAATCTAAAACCTAGCCCTAACCCTAACACTAGCTTTAACCCTAACTTAACTCCAAACCTAATCCTATGTTAGCCTTAATCCTAACCATAACCTAGCCCTAACTCTAGCTCTAATCCTATCAATTACCTTAACCCTAACCCTAACCTAATACTAATCCTAGGATAACCATAACTCTATCCATAACCCTAACCCTATTCATTACCAAAAACCTAACCTGAACCCTAAACCTAACCATATCCATTATCCTAACCCTAAACATAATCTAACCTAATTTGAGCCCTAACCCTAAACCTTAACCTAAACAAACCCTAACCATTACCCTGCCCTAATAATACCCCTATCTCCAAAAGTGACCCAAACCCTCAACCTAACCCTTACACTATACATAGCCATAAACCTAACCCTAAAACTATCCCTAACCATAACCCTAGACCTAACATTAGCCCTAGGCCTAATGTTAGCCCTTATGCTAAAAAAAAAAAAAAAAAAAAAAAAAAAAAAAAAAAAAAAAAGCCCTAATCCTGGCCCTAAACCTAGCCTTAATCCGAACCCTAATCCTATCACTAGGATAAACCTAAAGTGAACCCTCACCCTAACCCTTAACCTAGCTATAATATTATACCATACCCTAACCTTAATTCTAACCCTGGCCCTAAACCAAGGCCTAGCTCTAATACTAAACCTAGCTCTAATCCTAGACCTAATTTAGCCCTAACCTTAAATCTAATCATATCTCTAGCCCTAAGACTAAGTCTAACTCTTGCCCTTGCCCTAGCCCTATTTCTAACATTATCCCTTATGATGACCCAAAGCCTAGCCCTAACCCTATCCCCAAATTTAGCCCTAGCCCTAAACCTAGATCTAACCCTCACTCTAAATCTAGCCTTAACCTAAAACCTAAACCTCACCATAACACTAGCCTTAATCCTAATGCTAATTTGAAAACTATCCCTCACCATAGCCATAGCGCTCAAGCAAAACTGAGCTACAGCTCTAATCCTAAACCTTAACCTCAACCAAACACTAACAGTATGCCTCGCCCTTACCCTAGCCCTAATTTGAGTCTTAAACCTAACCGTACAATTAATAATGACCCTTTATCTGAACCTAAAACTAACCTTAGCTCTAAACATCGCCCTAACCCTACACCTAACCCAAACACTAAACCTAGCCCTAACCTTAATTCTAAAACTAGCCCTAATCGTAATGCCATGTCTTACATTAGCAATAACCCTAACCCTAACACAAAACTTAGCCTTAATCTGAACCCTAACCCTAGCTTTAATGCTAATGCTAATGCTAACACTAACTCTAACCCTAACCCTAGCTCTAACCCTATCCCTTACCCTATGGCAACCCTCACCCTAATGCTACCCTAGTCCTAACCATAAACCTTAGCCTACCCCAAAACCTAACTCTATTACTAGTCCTAACCCTAGGCCTCATTCTATCTCTAACCCTAACCCTAAAAATAAGCCTATCCCTGACCGTTATTCTGACCCTAACACTAACCCTAGGTCTAAGCCTGACCCTAACCCTAAACCAAACACTAACACTAGCCCTATGGGTAAACCTATAACTAAACCTAACTGTAACATTAACACTAGACCTAAACTTAATCCTAAATATAGCCATAAATCTAGTCATAGCCCTAAACAAAAACCTAGCTCCAGCACTAACAATAACCATTAGTCTAACACAATGACTAACAATACCCCTAGAACTAACCCAAGTAAAATTGTGCTCCTAAATGTAAATCTATTGCTAACCTGAACACTGACCCTTACCCTAACACAAATCCTATCTCTAAACCTTATACTAACCCACACCCTCCCTAACACAAGTCCTACCCATAACCATAACCTTAAAATTAGCCATAACCATAATCCTAGTTCTTATATTACCCACAGTCCTAACACTAGCCATAAACCTCCTCCCAAAACCTAGCCCTAAATGTAGCACTAAAACTAGCTGTAAGCCTAATCCTAACTTTAGCCCTAGCCCTAACCCTCACACTGGCCTTGCCCAATATCATAGAAATTTGAAGAAAACTAGGGCCAAGCTGGAGCTCTCTGCACAGAGGGAAGTCTCGGCTGCACATGTGCTCTCAGCTCAGACGGAAGTCTCAGCTGTGTGTGAGCTCTTCACTCAGAGGGAAGTCTTGGCTGCGGGTTCGCTCTAGGCTCAGACAGAAGTCTCAGCTTTGCAGGCGCTCTCGGCACAGAGGACAGGTAGCACAGAACACAGAGGCTTTGCTTGTGGCTAACCAGGCCAAGCTCTGGACATGGCCAAAGGTCACCCCAGAACCACCCACCTCACCAAACACCCTACACAGGTAACAGATGGAATGCATCTTGGAAAACCTTACTCACAATATGTCAGTGACCATGGCTACCAGCTCAGTTCTGCGGCTGCTCAGGTACCCGGTTTCCAACTACCCTACCTCCAGCTGTGATAACTCAAGATTTTTCTCACAAGCTTTTTTTTTTTTTTGGGGGGGGGTGTAGGTATCAATGCAGAACAGCAACTGTACAGGTACCTGGATTCCAACTCAGAGACTAAGAGTAGGGAGGCTCCAGATACAAGCTCAAGCCCTCTCATACTGGCTACCTCCACCACCCTTAGCACAGAGACTCAAGCTAGGAATAGACAACTCAACCTACTGGAAGAAAACAGAGTTCTGAGAGACTTTTCTATTCTCGCTCTATTCATCTATTCTCCTCTACACCCTCTGGCCCGCACAATCTCAACGTACGTGAAACCAAGAACTTTTTATGAAATTGGACTTTAAGAACTGAATAACCAGAATTATTTAATACAGAGGAACTGCATAGGCCCATCTCACCCCCCCCTTTATTTTACATTATTTTCGTTTTCCCTATCTTTCTTTTTTTGTTTTTTTTTTCTTCTTTTTTCTTCCTCCTTCTATCCCACTTTCAACCTCCAAACTAGTAATAGGGTTAGGGTTTGTGTTAGGTTTAGGGTTAGGGTTAGCATTAGGGTTAGGGTTTGGCTTAAGGTAAGGAATAGGGTTAGAGCTAGATTTAGGGCTTGGAATAGGGCAAGGGTTAGGTTAAAGCTAGGTTTAGGGCTCGGATTAGGGCTAGTATTGTGTTAGGTTTAGGGCTAGACAATGGCTTATGTAAGAACTAGGGTTAAAATTAGGGTGAATTTTGGGGTTATGGTTAGGGGTTAAACCTCTAGTGTTACGATTAGTTTTAAGGTTAGGGTAATATTTAAAGCGAGTGTTAGTGTTAGATTAATAGTCAGGGTCACAGTTAGTTTTAGAGTTAGGGTTAGAATTCCAAATAGCACTAGGGTTACTGTAAAGGTTTTGTTTAAGTCTGGGGTGGTGTTTAGAGCTAGGGTCGGTGTTAGGATATGAGTCAGAGTCAGGGTTAATATACAGGTTAAGGTTAGGACTCGAATTAGGGCTAGGGTTAGGTATAGGTGTAGTATTAGGATTTGGTTTAAGTTAAGGTTTAGTGTTAGGGCTATTACTCGGTTTTGTTTTACTGCTAGGGTTAGGGTTAGGGCTAGTTTCATGATTAGAGTTAAGGTTAGTGCTAGTATTAATGTTAGGCTTAGGGTTAGTGTTAGAGTTAGAGTTAGAGTTAGATCTAGGGTTAGGACTAGAAATAAGGATTAGGCAAATGTTATGGCTACATTTATGGCTATGTTTAGGGCTAGGGTTAGAGTTAAGTTAAGGGATTAGAAGGTTAGAACTAGGGATAGGGCTAGTGTGAGAGGTAGAGTTAGTCTTAGGGCTATGGTTAGTATTAGAATTAGGGATAGGGTTAAATTATGGCTAGGATTAGGACTAGGGTTAGTGTTCAGCTTAGGTCTAGTGTTAAGGTTAGGGTTAGGATTAAGTTTAGGGTAAGGGATGGTGTTATAACTAGGTTAAGTGGGAGGGTGAGGGTTAGAGTTAGGTTCGGGCTATGGTTAAGGTTAGGGTTATGATTAGGGCTAAGTTTAGGGCTAGGATGTGAGCTAGGGTTTGTTTTAGGTTTAGGGCTAGGATTAGGGCTAGGGCTAATATCAGGTCTTGGGTTATGGTTAAAGATAGTTTTAGTGTTAGGTTTATGGCTACGTGTAGTGTAAGGGTTAGTTTTAGGGTTAGGGTCAGGTTTAGAGCTAAAACTATTTTTACAGTCAGGGTTTGGGTTAGGGTTTGGGATAGGTTAAGTTTTAAATTTAGGGCTCAAATTAGCATTAGGGTTAGTGTTAGGTTAATGATAGGGTGAGGTTTAGTGTCTAGGTTTCGGTTAGGGTAATGGAGTGGGTTAGGAATAGGAATAGGGTTAGGTTTAGGACTAGGTTTAGCATTAGAGTTTGGGTCCTGTTTATGGCAATGGATAGGGTTAGAGCTAGGGTTAGGGCTAGGGTTATGTTTATGTTTAGGGCTAGGGTTAGGGTTAGGATTAGGGTTACAACTTGGGTTATAGCTCGGATTAGGGCTAGGTTTTGTTTTACGTTAGTGATAGAGTTAGGGTTATGGCTAATGTAAGTACCAGGGTTATGTTTAGGGTTAAATTTGGGGTTAGAGTTAGGGCTATGTCTAGTCTTAGGTTTAGGTTTAGGATTAGGGTTATGTTTAGAGCTAGGGTTAGTGTTATGGTCAGAGTTAGGGTCAGGGTTAGTTTTAGTGTTTGGATTAAAACTCAAATTAGGGCTAGGGTTAGGGTAAAGTTTTGGTTTAGGTTAAGGTTTAGGGTTAGGGCTATCGTTCAGTTTTGTTTTAGGGCTAGGTCTAGGGTTAGGGCTAGATTTAGGATTAGCATTAGGGTTAGGGCTAGTGTGAGAGTTAGAATTAGTGATAGGGCTAAAATTAGATTTAGGGTTTGGGATAGGGTTAAATTAGGGCTAGTATTAGGGCTAGGGTTATTGTTTAGCTAAGGCCTAGCGATAGGTTTAGGGTAAGGTTTAAGTTTAGGATGAACAATGGTGTTACAGCTAGGTTTAGACGTAGGGTGAGGGTTAGAGTTAGGGTTAGGGCTAGGGTTGGAGTTAGAGTTATGATTAAGGCTAGGTTTAGGACTAGGATGAGGGATAGTGTTCATTTTAGATTCAGGGCTAGGATTAGTGGTAGGGCTAATATCAGGCCAGGGTTATGGTTAAAGATATTTTTTAGGGTTAGGCTTATGGCTACATTACTGTAAGGGTTAGGTTTAGGGTAAGGGTAATGTTTAGAGCTCAGGGAATTATTGGGATTAGGATTTGGCTTAGGTAAGGATTCAGGTTTACGGCTCAAATTAGCATTAGTGTTAGGGTTAGGGTATAGTTAGGGTTTGTTTTAAGGTTCAGGTTTGGTTTAGGGTAATTGATACGGTTAACGTTAGAGATAGGGGTAGGGTTAAGCTTAGGGTTAGCATTAGAGTAAGGTTATGGTTAGGGTAATTGATAGAGTTAGAACTAGAGTTATGGTTAGGAATATGCCTTGAGTTAGGGTTAGAGTTAGTGTTAGAACTAGGTTTAGGGTTAGGTTTAGGGTTATGTTTAGCATAAAGGTTAGGTTTTGAGCTAGGGCTAGGGCTAGGTTTAGGGTTAAGTCTAGGGATAGAATTACTCTAGGTTTAGGGTTAGGGTGGTGTTTTGAACTAGATGAGGGTTAGGATATAAGTCATGTAAATGGTTAATTTTAAGATTATGATTAGGACTTGAATTAGGGCTAGGGTTAAGTCTAGGTGTAGTGCTAGGGTTTGGTTTAAGTTAAGGTTAATGTTAGGCCTGTTGATTTTGTTTTAGTGCTATGATTAAGGTTAGGGCTAGTTTTATGATTAGCTTTAGGGTTAGGGCTAGGGTTATGGTTAGGTTTAGGATTAAGGCTAGATTTAAGGCTAGGATTAGGGCTAGGTTTTGTGTTAGGTTTAGGGCAACAATTAGGGCCAGGACTAATATAGGGTCTAGGTTTATAGTTAGTGTTATTTTTAGGGTTAGGTTTATGGCAAAGTCAAATTAAAGTGTTACATTTAGGGAAAGGGTCAGATTAAAACTGGAATATTATTATGGTCAGGGTCAGGCTTTGGGTTTGGGTTAGGTTAAGTTTTAGTGTTAAGGCTCAAATAGCATTAAGTTTAGAATTAGGGTTAGGGTAATGGATAGTGTTAGGTTTAGGATTAGGTTTGGTTTAAGGTAATGGATATGATTAGGGTTTGTGATAGATTTAGGGTTAGGCCTAGGGTTAGCATTAGGGTTATAGTTATCATTAGGGTAATTTATAGGTTTAGACCTAGGTTTAGGGCTAGGATAATGGTTAGGATAAGGGATAGAGTTAGCGTTAGGGTCAAGGTTAGGGCGAGGGTTACACTTAGGATTAGGTTTAGGGTGCGGTCTAGCATTTGGGCTAGCATTTTTGCTATGGCTAAGATTAATTTATGGTTTGGTCTAGGGTTATGGTCATGGTTAGTGTAATGGTTAGGGCTAGGGTTATCATTAGGGTTAGGTCATAGGTTTAGATGTCAGGTTAAAGATAGTTTTAGGTTTAGGTTAGCGTTAGGTTTAGGTTTAGGATTAGGGTTAGCATTTGAGCTAGCTTAGGTTTAGGGTTAAGTTTAGGTTAACTGTTAGTTCTAGGGTTAGGATTATGTTTAGGGTTAGGGTAGGTTTAGCTTTAGGTCTGGTGTTATCATTTGGGTTAAGTTTAGGGTTAGAGTAATGGGTAGGGTTCAAGCTAGTGTTAGGGCTTGGGTTAAGGTTAGGATTAGGGATGGGGTTAGGATTAGGGTTTGACCTTGGGTTAGTGTTAAGATTAGATTAAGTGTAAGCATTAGAGATGGAGCTAGATTTAGGGCTAGGATGAGGGTTAGGTTTACAGTCTGGGCTAGGGTAGGTTTACGGTTAGGTTTAGGGCTAGGGTTAGCATTATTTTTAGGGTTATTGTCAGTATAATGGATAGAATTAGAGCTAGGGTTCGGGCTATGGTTCCAGTTAGGATTAGAGCTAGAATTAGGGTGAGGTTTAAGGTTTGGGCTAGGGTTATTTTATGGTAAGGTTTAGTGTTTGAGCTAGGGTTAGGGCTAGAACGAGGGTTAGGGTTAGGGTTAGGGCTAAGTTTAGGGTTAGAGTTATGCTTAGGGTTAGGTTTAGGGCTGTAATTAGGGCTGGGTTTTGTGTGAGGTTTAGGGCTACTGTTAGGTACATGGGTAATGTAAGAGCTAGAGTTATGGTTATGGCTATATTTAGAGTTCATATAGTGTTAGGGTTAGTTTGTGGCATAGGATAAGGTTTAGAGCTAGGGTTTTTGTTAGGGTAAGTGTCAGGGTTCAGGTTAGAATTAGGTTTAGGCTTAGGTCCAGAATGAGGACTAGGGTTAGTTCTAGGGGTAGAGTTAGTGTTTGATTTAATTTAAGGGTTATTTTTATGGCTACGAATAGAGTTATGGCTACGACTAGAGTTATGGCTATATTTAGGATTATGTTTAGGTCTAGGGCTAGTGTTATTGTTAGGTTTAGGTTTAGGGTTAATGGTAGGGCTAGTGTTAGTTTTCAGATAAAGTTTAGGGTCAGGTTTAAACCCAGGTTTAGTGTTAGGGTCAGAATTAGTGTCAGGGTTAGTGTTAGGGTTTGGGTTATGTTTAGAGCTAGAATGAGGTTTAGGATTAGGACTAGTAATAGAGTTAGGCTTTGGGGTAGGCATAGAATTAGGGTTAAGACTAGGGTAGCAATAGGGTGAGGGTTTGACTAAGTGTAAGAAATAGAGTTAGAACTAAGATTAGGACTAGGGATAGGGTTAGAGTTAGGGCCAGGGTTAGGATTAGGGTTAAAACTAGGGTTAGGCTTTGGATTAGGGCTAATTTTTGTGTTAGGTTTAGGGCTATGGCTAATTTCAGAACTGGCATTACAATTAGGGCTAGTTTTAGGGTTAGGTTTAGGGAAAGGTCTAGTGTTAGGATTAGGTTTAGGGATATGGTGATTTGTAGAGTTAGGGTTAGTGTTAAGGTCAGAGTCAGGGTTAGTATTAGTTCTAGGGTTAGGGTTAGGACTCGAATTAGGGATAGGGTTAGGGCGAGCTGTAGGATTAGGGTTTGGTTTAGGTAAGGGTTAGGGTCAGTGAAATGGCTCGGTTTTCCTTGAGAGCTAGGGCTTGGGTTAGGGCTAGTTTTCAAATTAGCGTTAGGGTTAGAGCTAGTGTTAGCATGTGGTTAGGCTTAGGGTTAGGGTTAGATTTAGAGTTAGGGTTAGATCTAGGTTTAGGGCTACAGCGAAGGTTAGCGCTAGGGTTAGGGCTAGGATTTGAGTTATTATAAGGGATAGAGTTAGAAGTAGGGCTAGGTCTAGGGCTAGGGCGAGAGTTACAGTTAGTGTAAGGATTAGATTTAGGGTTAGAATTAGGGCTTAATTAGAACTAGAATTAGAACTAGGTTCATGGTTATGGTTATGGTTATGGATATGGTTAGGTATGATGTTATAACTAGCTTAGAACTAGAGCGAGGGTTAAAATTAGGTCTAGGTCTTTGGTTAGGGTTAGGTTTAGGATTAAGGCTAAGATTAGAGCTATGATTAGGGCTAAGATTAGAGCTAGGATTAAGGCCAAGATTAGAGCTAGGATTAGGGCTAGAGTTTGTTTTAGGGTTTGGACTTCATTAGGGCTATGGCTAGAGTTATGTTTAGAGATAGTTTTAGGGTTAAGATCATTAGGTTTAATATTAGGTTAATGGATATGATTAGGTTTAGGGTTCAAGTTAGATTTAAGGCAATGTATAAGTTTAGGGTTAGAAATAGGTTTAGGGTTATTTTAGGGTTAACACTAGGGTTAGGATTAGGATTGGGGTAATGGATAGGGTTACAGCTCGGGTTAGGTCTATGTTTATGGTTAGGATTAAGGCTGGGTTTAGGGTTAGGTTTTGGGTTATGTCAGAGTTTACGGTTAGGTTTAGGGTTAGGTTTGGGGTAAGTGTTAGGGCTAGAATTGGGGTTATGTTTGGGGTTAAAGGTAGTGTTACAGCTCTGATTCCGGATAGGTTTGGGGTTAGATTAGGGTAAGGTTTAGGGCTACAGCCAATGTAAGATCTAGGGTTATGATTAGAACTAGTTTTAGGGTTAGGGTTAGGGCTAGGTCTAGGGTTAGGTTTAGGTTTAGGTTTTGAGTGATGTTTAGAGCTAGGGTTAGTCTTAGGGTCAGAGTCAGGGTCAAGGTTTGTTTTAGGGTTAGGGATAGGACTCGAATTAGAGCTAGGTTTAGGGCTAGGTGTAGTCATAGGTTTGGTTTATTTTAAAGGTTAGGGTAAGGGCTATGGCTAGGTTGTTTGTAGGGTTATGGCTAGGGTTAGATTTAGGATTAGGTTTAAAGCTAGTGTTAGAGCTTGGATTAGGTCTAGGCTACGTTTTGTGTTAGCTTTAGGGCTATAGCTAATGTAAGAACTAGGTTTATAATTAGGGCCAGTTTTAGGGTTAGTGTTACGTCTAGGTTTAGTGTTTCATTCGTTTTAGGGTTAGGGTTATGTTTAGGGTAATGGATAGGTTAGGGTTAGTGATTGTGTTAGGGTTAGGCCAAGGCTTAGCATTAGGGTTAGGATTAGGGTTAGGGTTACGGTAATGGATAAGGTTATAGCTAGGGTTAGGTCTAGGGTTATGGTTAGTGTTAGTGTTTGGGTTAGTGTGAGGTTTAGGGATAGTGCAAGGATTAAAGTTAGGGTTAGGTTTAGGGTAAAGGTTAGGATTTGGTTTAGGTTTAGAGTTAGGGTTAAAGCTAGGGTTGGGGCTCGCATTAGGCCTACATTTTGGGGAACATTAGTGCTAGTATTAGGGATACAGCTAATGTTAGAACTAGAGTTATGATTAGGGCTAATTTTAGGGTTACGGTTAAGGCTAAGTGTAGTTTTATGATTAGGTTGAAGTTCAGGGTGATGTTTTGACCTAGGGTTAGTGTTAGGTTCAGAATCAGGGTCAGGGTTAGTTTTAGGGTTGGGGATAGGACTAGAATTAGGGGTAAGCTTAGGGCTAGATGTAGGGTTAAGTTTTGATTTAGGTTAAGGGTTAGGGTTAGTGTTATGATTACTTATGTTTTAGGGCTAAGGATAAAGTTAAGGGTAGTTTTACAATTAATCTTAGTGTTATTGCTACTGATAGGGTGAGTTTAGGCTTAGTGGTACATATAGAGTTATGGTTAATTCTAGGGTTACGACTATGGCTAGGGTTAGGGCTAAGGTTAGGTCTAGTGTTTGGTTTATGGTAAGTGATATGGTTAGAACTAAGAATAGAGCTAGGGCGATAGTTAGAGTTAGTCTTAAGTCTAGGGTTAGTGTTAAGTTTAGGGCTAAATTAGGGCTAGGAATATGTCTAGGATTGGTGTTAGGGTTAGGCCTAGTGTTAGGGCTATATTTAAGATTAGGTTTAGGGTTAGGTTTAGGGGAAGGGATGGGGTTATAGCTAATTTTAGGGCTAGGGCGATGATTAGAATTAGGTTAAGGCCTAGGGTTAGGTTTGTGTTAGAATTAAGGCTAGATTTGGGGTTAGGATGAAGGGAAAGGTTTGTGTTAGGGTTAGGGCAAGCTTTAGGGATAATGTCAGGTTTAGGGTTACAGCTAGGGATAGTTATAGGGTTAGATACATGGCTAGGTCTAATGTTAGGTTTAGGGTAAGGCCCAGGTAAAGAGTAAGGTGTATTTTTAGGGTAAGGGTCAGATTTCAGGTTTGTGTTAGATTAATTATTAGGGTTAGGGCTCAAATTATTGTTAGGGTTAGAATTAGGGTTAGGTTTATAGATAGGTTTAGATTTAGGATTCAGTATAAGATTATGGATATTAGTAGGGTAACAGTTAGTGATAGGGTTAGGGTTAGGCCTAGGGTTAGCATTTGGGTAGGGTTATTGTTAAAGTAATGAACAGCATTAGATCTAGGGTTAAGGATAGGGTTTTGGATAGGATAGGGCTAGAGTTAGGGTTAGGGCTAGGCCTAGGATTAGGGTTTGGGTTAGGTTTAGGATACAGATTATGTTTTGAGCTAGGGATAGTGCTAGGGTGAGGGTTAGGTTTAGGATTATGTATAGGGTTAGATTTATGGTTAAGGTTAGTGTTAGTGTGAGGGTTAGTGCAAAGGTTATCTTTAGAGTTAGGTTAATGGATACGGTTAGATGTTGGGTTAGGTTTAAGGGTAGTTTTAGGTTTAGCGTTAGTGTTAAGGTTAGGACTAAGATTATCATTTGAGTTAGGGTAATGGATAGGTTTAGATGTCAGGTTAGGGTAAGGGGTAGTTTTATGTTTATGGCTAGTGTTAGGGTTTGGGCTAGGGTTAGTGTTAGAGTAAGGGTTAGGGTTTTATCTGGGTTAAGGCTATGATGAGAGTTATGTTTAGGGTTAGGTCTAGGATTAGGTTTATCATTAGGATTAGAGGTAGGGTTTTCATTAGGGTTAAGGTTCTGTTTAGGGTATTGGATAAATTTAGAGATAGTATTAGGGCTAGTGTTAACATTATGATTAGGGCTAGGATTAGAATTAGGTTTAGGGATAGGGCTAGGGTTATGTTTAGGGTTCAGTTTTTGGTTTTATCTAGGGTTATGTCTAAGATGAGAGTTAGGGTTACCATGAGTGTTAGGCTTATGGTAAGGAATAAGGTTAGATTAGGGTTAGGGTTATGCTTTGGGCTAGATTTAGGCCTAGGATTACGGCTAGGTTTTGTGTTAGGTTTAGAGCTAATTTTAGTGCTATGGTAATGTAAGAGTTAGGTCTACGGTTATGGCTAGTTCTACTGTTAGGTTTCGTTTTCAGTTAGGGTCAGTTTTATAGCTCGGTTTACTGTTAGTGTCAAGGTTTGTGTTTGGATTAGTGTTAGGGTTAGGCCTAGAGTCAGAATTAGGATTGGTTAGGTCTAGAGGTAAAGTTAGTGTTTGGCTTAGGTTAAGGGATATCATTAGAGCTAGGTCTAATTTTTTGTTTAGGTCTTGGTTAAAGATATGGCTAGATTTATAATTAGGTTTAATCTAGGTCTAGTATTAGGGTTACATTTAGATATAGGGTGATGGGTAGGGCTAGTGTTAGGATTTGGTTTAGGTTCAGGGTCAGAAAAAGGGTCAGGGTTAGGGTTAGAATTTGGGTTATGGTTATAACAAGAATGAGGGCTAGGGTTAGGACTAGTAATAGGGTTAGGATTTGGGTTAGACTAAGGATTAATTTTAGGACTAGGGTTAGCATTAGGGTTGGGGTTTGGCTAGGGTAAAGTATAAGGTTAGAG